>NC_134852.1:1200000-1500000 GCF_049852395.1 Peromyscus maniculatus bairdii
ATATTCCTTGATAAATTGTGTCCTCCACTCCATTGTTTTGATATTAATATTTATATCAAACTCTAGATTTAATTCCTTACCAGGAAATAATTTCAAAATATTCATATTTGATTAAATATTTGCTCATCCAGTAAATTGGGGCATCTGACAGACTCTTAAAGGCTATATTGATGACACATAATTTCATCCAATAGAAAAAAGTCTACCTTCAAGCAGTTACCATAGTGTTCTTTCCCATTATACACATGTTGAATAAGCACCTCATGGGCATCATGGACTGCAGTATACACAGCATTATATATGTCATAATGGTCATCACTAAGGGCCACGTCAATAGTTTGTCCCATTAGAAATTGTAATGAGGCATTGGATGAACAATCCTTCAGTGTCTTACACTTTGAAGCTGAGACCTCACAGTTAAAGTTCATCCATCCCAGCCTTGCAAGGTATTCATCTGTGTATTTCAGAGGGTTCAGTGTTTGGACAAATGTTTTAAAACCAGAAATCTCAGAATGGTGTTGTGCAAAAGATAGTGTCCCATGGGATGAGCCAATTGTGGAGTCTCTCTTCCTTGTAGTGACATCCCACTGTGATGTGGTCAAAAATATTCTGTGTATACCTAGAGATTCCCACATACTAAAGCTCACAGCTAGAGTACTGTCTATGTCACCATAAATGATAACTACATTTGCAGATGATGTTATGATTTGGTTATAATACACTTCAGCTCTTGACATGTATAAATGCATGTTGGCTGGGATCATGCTTACAAAGGCAAAGCAGACTATACTTTTTTCCATCTCAGTTCTCAAATGTGAGAGAAATTGTGTACCCTGGTCATTGTCAGAGATTGCCAGTCCTATCCAGTTCCAGTTGAAGTGAAGCATCAAAGAGACCATTGCCAGGGGTAGAGCTGTGTCCTTGAGGGCCATCTGATATAGATAGGGAAATTTTTCATGATCACTCAAGATAGGATGGAAAGGTCCATAGGTAAGCTGAAGGATCTAGGACACAGGGAGCAGCATGAGGTAGCATGCACTTCTAAGAACTTGTAAACACACTTTCAGCAAAGAGTTCTATAAAAACTTCTTACTTATAATTTTTCCCTCATCTCAACTTCAAAAAAGAAATGAAGCCACATCAAGTCACTGAATAGTACTCTTGAACCATACTGTTTCTCATAATTCCACATAATTCCACATACTCTTCTTAGCATCTTAGTATTGTTCCAACAGAGTCACAATTTCTTGAAAACCCACACCAAAAAATCTCACCTGTTGAGATAGGTAGGGGTCCAGAAATGTCCCAAACATTGCAGATGTTTCCCAATTTGGTCCTGTCAGCACCACTAAACAATTAGGATCTTCATTACACTCATAATTAGGAAAATAATCTTGATTTTCTTTAGCTAAAGGCATGAGACTGTAAAATTTTGTCACAGTCATACATCCACCCTCCGGCAATTGAAATATGAATGACATATTTGGCAAAAGATCAGGGTTCCTGTTGACTTCATCCATGGAAAAAGTCAAGGCCAATAGAAACTGGATGTTTTCAGTTGATGTTCTGTAAGAGGGTATGATGGTTATTATGGACAGAGACCTAAAAATAATTCTTTGTAGTCAATAGAAGGACTATTCAAAACTGGATGGTATTCCCAACCAGACCCAAATACTGAATCAAATGTCCTGTGCTGTGAAGTTGAAATGACGTAATAAACTGGGTGTGGCAATATTTTATTGTGTTGAAATATATTAATATTTTATTTGTATGTTAATAAATAAAGTTTGGCTGCAGATCAGAGGAAATAGCAAGCCATTTTAAGTAAACACAAAAGTCAGGCAGTGGTAGCACTTACTTTAATCTGATCAATTGTCAGGCAGGGTCTCTCTGTGTTCAATGGCATACTAGGGAACAGAACCAGGAATAGTAACATATGCCTTTAATTCCACTACCAGCCATACAGACCTGGAGGTCTGAACAGACAGGCAGTGACAAGGAAGTGAGGCATCTAGGGAACAAACCAATGAGTGGACAGAACAGCAAGGTAATAAAGGTGCAGGAAAACAGGAAGTAGCACACACTTTGGAAGCTGTTGCATGCTGAGGTTAGGTTAGCTGGACACAGCCAGAGCTGCATGGGGACAGAGCTGCAAGTGGCTGGACTACTTTTGGGGTTACTGAGTCCATGGCTCAGTCCTGGTGTGGCTCAGGCCAGAGCAGAAGGCTAGAATTTGTTAGTTTTTTTCTTCTGGTGTGTAATAGCCCACCCCTCTCTCTTTGAATTCAAATTTTGGACTACCAGCAGACTAGATAGCAGCTTTTAAATTCCCTTGGACTTCTATTCTTCTAAGAAGACTTGGTAAGTCACTAAGTTATCTTAAAAAGAGAAATTAGTTAAAAGAGATTTTTTACCATATTAAAAAAAATGGGAAACATTTTTACAATGGAACAAAATTGGTCTTCTTTGATAACACATTAGGCAGTCTGAAAATGGAACAATTAAATGAGAGGATGAATATTGTTGATGGGATGTATAGAACATCAATTATGAATATTATTTGTTTAATCATCCTTATTATAGTATTAAAACGGTTGTTCAATTTAAGTGCCAAGATAAAAGCTTTAGTAAAATCTGTTAAAATGATTTATAAAGAAATATAGACCCAGAGAAAAGAATTTAAAGGTGAAATTATTTCAGGATTGACTTATATGGATACAGAAAGATAGCCTCTTTCCAAACAATCAAACTTAATCGATCTGCAACCTTACAGGAATTACCTGCTTAAGGGCATGCACAAGCTAACTGGACTCCAGTGGAAATGGGAGATTTAAGGAGATTTAACAAAGCTATAGTATCATATGGCATGTATTCTCCACGTGTAAAGTAAAAATTAAACTCATGGCAAACTTGTAATAGGATTACTCCTCAGCACTGGAAAGAATCAGTAACAGCTGTCCTAGAGTCTGGAGCACAATTACAGTGGAAAACATGGTTAAAGGAGGAGGCTAAGACAATAAAAAGCCAATGTAGAACAAGAGGTGTGGAAATGTACCATGATCAACTGCTTGGATAAGGTGAATATGCTGATATACAAAGATACTGTTTATATGATAACCAAACCTTAATTCTATGTCACATGGCAGCAATAAATGTATGGAACAGAGCTGAGGAACCAGGAAAAAAATTGAATCATTCACAAAAGATATATAGGGTTCCAAAGAATCCTTCACAGATTTCTTACAAAGGCTGTCCTCAGAAGTATATAGAATAATACCAAGTTCAGAAGCTGGACATAAAATAATTGAATGTTTGGCTTTTGAGAATGCAAATGAAGATTGCAAAAGAATAATCAGACCATTAAAAGCAAGATCAGCCTCCTTGGAGGATTGGATCAGGGACACGGAGTCTCATGACCTTGATGATATGTGGAAAGAAGTGATTTCAAAACATTTGAGGAAAAAAAGTAGGAGTTTTGGTTTTGGTAAACAGAATTATTAGAAAAGGGCATATAAACAGGGTGTTCCTAGAAAGAATGCTTATTCAAAGAACAATGGCAATGGGATGTCCCTCCATTCTGGATTATGCAGAAGGTTTGGTAGGGTTAAACTTTAGACCAACAAATGTATATCAACAAGAGACTGACAAGTTAATCCTTTGTCTCTGCCTCAGGAAACTCCCAGCATGACCTCATGTAGGCCTTCACAGCAAATTCAGTTCAGTACTTTATGCCATCATAAACAAAACCCCTACACAGAGCAATTAAATAACCAAATGACTATTGAAATAAACCAGACTGCTCGGGAGAATAGAACAACTACAGCAGAAAAATAGAAAATTCAGGAGAAACCATAAGGCAGATTTTTGAAAAACTTCGCTAAATGAACAAAGACCAAAATTAAAAATATGAATAAATGATGTTTTCTAGGTAGAATTAGTAGATATGGGTATGGATGTGGCAATAATTGCACCAGAATTTTGGCATCCAAATTGGCCTCTGCAGGAGGTAAATGTTCAGCTGTTAGGGAATAGAACATTATCTCAAGTGAATCAGAGTGCAAGTTGGCTCTAATGTGTAGGACCAGCACGACAGAGGAAAATGAAAGCCATATGTGTCAAATTTTGCTATGAACTTACAGAGCTCTGATCTATTACAACAATGGAATACTCAGATTAACATTCCTCCAACCTCAGAAACAAATCATAAATTAACACATGTTTCTGAGAGAAATATTAGAAGGTATTATTCTAATGAGTGCTCACCAGCTATCCAGATTGTACAAGAACAGGACAAAGCAACTGATGATCCTCCAAAGACACCAACAGCTCTACCTTTAAAATGGTTAAAAAACAAGCCTATATAGGTTCAGCAATGGCCTTTAACAACAGCGAAACTGCAGGCTTTAGAAGAGCTGATACAAGAGCAGTTACATGTTCAGCATATTGAAGAATCAACCAGCCCTTGGAATTCTCCTGTATTTGTTATCAAAAAGAAATCTGGTAAATGGAGAATAGTAACAGACATAAGAGCAATTACCAAAGTAATTCAACCAATTGGCTCTCTACAATCTGGATTTCCTTTGCCTACTCTGTTACCTGAAGAATGACCTCTTATAGTTATCAATTAAAAAAAAACTGTTGCTTTTCACTAGTTTCGCTGTTTGTCCCTGTGCTTTTTCCAATCATGGTCTCAACAATTCTCATTCATACAACCCCTCCTCTTTCTCACTGGACTCCTGGAGCTCCACCGGGGCCTGGTCATGGACCTCTGCATCTGCTTCCATCAGTCATTGGATGAGATTTCTAGCATGACACATGAACTATGAACCAATAGCTAAGTAGCCCCCAACTGGATCAGACCCTCTGGAAAATTTAGACAGTTGATTAATTTGAAAGATTTGGGAGGTCTCCAGGCAATGGGACCAGGGCCTGTCCTTATTGCATGCACTGGCTGTTTGGAACCTGGGGCCTATGCAGGGATACTTTGCTTAGCCTGGGCAAAGGGAGGAGGGGACTGGACCTGCCTTGATTGAATCTACCTCCTTGCCCTGGAGGAGATGGGAGTGGATGGTGGGTGGTGGGAGGCAGGAGAGGTGATGGAGGAGGGAGTACAGGGGAATCCATGGCTGATATGTAAAATTAAATTAAATTATAAATATATTTAAAAAAACTGTTGCTTTTCATCACCCTTACTAGAAAAAGACAGAGAAAGATTCAACTTTGTGGTGCTTACATATAATAATACTGAACAAGCAAAGAGATATCAATAGAGGGTTCTCCCACAGGGAATTGGAATATCCCAACCCTGTGCCAATATTGTGTACAACAGCCATTGGAATTAATACATAAACAGTTTTCTAAGTCTATAATTTATCATTACATGGGCAATATTTTACTGGATGATTCAATGCCGATAATTTAGAAAGAATGTTTGAAGAAATAAAGAAAACGGCCTTGTTGGGGTTTACAAATTGCTACTGAAAAGACAGAAAGAGGATATTCTTTTAATTATTTGGGATACAAAATAGATCTACAAAAATTAGATCCCAAAGGGTACAAATTAGAAGAGATCAATTGCGGACTCCTAATGACTTTCAATGTCTATTTGAAAATATTTCTATCTGTGAACCATTGTTGTGGTAAAAAAATGATGAACTGAGTAATTTCTTCAAAACCTTAGACAGTGACAAGGAATTAAATAGTACAAAGGATTTATCAGCTGAAGCTGAGAGAGAGTTTGCCTTGGTGGAAAAGAAAGTACAGGAAGGACATGTGGATCTTGTGCATCCAAAGCTTGATTGTGTTTTGGTTATTTTACCCTCTAAGCATTCTGTTACAGGAATTTTAATGCAGAAGGAAGATATATTTGAATGATAATTCTACCAAATAAACAGAGAAAAAAATTAAAACTTATGTGGAAAATATCTCTGACTTGTTTTTAAAAGGAAAATTGAGACTTCATCAATTAGCAGAAATAGTCTCAGCAAAATAGTCATACCTTTAACTAAGGAAGACATTGACAAATTATGGGCAAACAGTGAAACTTGGTAAAGAGGTTGAAATATTTTTTTAGGAGAGATTAATAGCAAATATCCAAAAAGTGATGGAATTCAACTTATAAAGAGAGCTGATAGGATTTTGACTCAATATGTACAGGGAATACCCATATGTAGAGTTCAAACAGATGCAAAGAAACAAGGAGAGGCAGGTTACAAATCAGAAAATTTAATTAAAGTCGTTCAAAGTCTTTAAAATTCTGTACTAAAATCAAAATTGTGCGCTATTCTATTTATTTTATTGGATTTTTCAGAATCTCCCAACAGTTACTGACTCTCAATATGCTGAAAGAATGGTATTACATATTGAGACTACAGAATTTATCTCTGATGAGTCAGAATAAACTTCACTATTTATTCAATTACAAGTTTGGTGAGGAAGATCTGTATGATTCACTGGAGAAGTTGATGTGCTGGCTGAAGCAGCTGATCGGCTACAGAACTGCATATATGACATGGCATTGTTATTTTTTGAGGAACTGAAAGAGAGGTGAACATTTGCATAATGAGGACTAGGATTCATCCTTTACATATAGCTAACATCTGATCCCATATGAGTCTGCCAGGCCCTCTAGCACAAGGTAATGATGAGACTGATAAATTATTCATAGAAGCTGTGATGGAGGCCTCAGAATTTCATAAAAAAATCATGTCTATAGGAAAGGTTTTACAAGGGATTTTTCCATAACCTGGCAACAAGCCAAAGAAATTGTAAGGAAATGACCTACTTGTTCTTTTGAAAATCAGACTCCACTATCAGCAGGATGTAACACCAAGTGTACTCAGAGGAATGAAATCTGGCAGATGGACGTGTTTCACTTTGCTGAATTTGAAAAACTGAAATATATACACCACACTATTAATACTTATTCAGGATTTCAAAGGGCAAATGCTATGAGTTCAGAAAAGGGTGATTTTGGTAATCAAGCATTGCTAGTAGTTATAGCCATCATGGGTATGCCTTCACATATTAAAACTGAAAATTTTCCAGTACATGTCTTGGATAAAATGAAACATATTACAGATATACCACATAATCCTATAGGTCAAGCAGTCATAGAAAGATCAAATCAAACTCTAAAGGACATGCTAAATGAACAGAGAGGAGTAACAAAAAAAATTTCCATTCATTTTACACACAAATCAAAGATGGCCTTCTAAACTTTTCCAGCTCCCTCAGCCTCTACCACTCCACTTACCCTCCACTACTCAAACAAGAAGACAAGGTCTTCCATGGGGTGACATATGCAGTAGATGCAAGTCCAAGCCCCTCCCCCTGGCCATGGCTGTGCAAGATGTCCAGTAATTGTATTTGTAATAGGTATTTGGTTCCTAAAAGCCTACTGATGTACCAGGGATGGCTTTTTTTCTGTTATTTTAATTTTGTCATTGTAGTTTTTGGTGGCTGTATGTTGCTTGATAGAAAAATTTCTGCTATCCTGAGAGGCCAATTCACTGAAGTTCCCATGTAAAATATATTTTTAGGTACTGGGATCTGAGACTGATTAAGGAAGAAAGGCCAGGTGGGGAAATGGAAAGGGTTGGTTTCTTTGAATCAAGGAAACTAGGTTTTTTCCTCTGTATGTCTTAGTGCCCTAGGAATGTGTTAGAGAGTAAAGAATGGCCAGAGCAGGCCCAACTTGGCCCCAGGTCCTGGCCACCGGGCAGGTCCCCTTTTAGCCCCACCAGGAAGGATCCCCTTGTCTAAGCCCCCAGCAGCCCCTGCAATCTCCACGCCCTGACCCCATGCCCATCTGCCCAAGACCCCAGCCACTTCTTGAGACTTAGAGACCGGATCCCAGCTCCCATCCTGCCCCAGACTTCCCTTCTGGACCAGAGGTGAATATCTGGGGCCATCCCAGACCCCATCCCTGGGCACCAGCCACTTCTGAGAACACCTGCCCAACTTGGCCCCAGGTTCAGGCCACCGAGCAGGTCCCCTTCTAGCCCCATTGGGAAGGATCTCCTTGTCCAAGCTCCTAGCAGCCCCTGCAATCTCCATGCCCTTCCCCCATGCCCATCTGCCCAAGACCCCAGCCACTTTCTGAGACTTAGAGACCAGCCCCCAGTTCCCATCTTGCCCCCGACTTACCTTCTGCACCAGAGAGGGCTCGCATCCTGCCCTGGACTTCCCTTCTGGACAAGAGCTCACATCCTGACCTGGACTTCCCTTCTGGAAAAGAGCACACATCCTGCCCTGGACTTCCCTTCAGGATAAGAGTGCCCATCCTACCACTGACTTCGGTCTGGACAAAAGTTCCCATCCTGCCCCAGTTTCCCATCCAGATAAGAGCTTCCATCCTGCTGCGGAGTTTCCATTTGGACAAGGGAGCTCCCATCTGGACAAGAGAGAGAGAATTCCTGAATCTGTCAGCTCTGTCTGAAACAAGTCCACTGATAATGCCAAGAATGAACCATAAGGAGACAGGCAGACGTCAAGGCAGAAGTACATAAAAAAAAAAATTAAGAGTAATACAGCATCACCAGAACCTAGCCTGCCTCCAACATCTAGATCTGAACATCAAAAATTGGAAGAAGCCGAAGAAAACAGCCTTATGAATAACATCATGAAGAAGTTAGAGGCTTGTGTAGAGGAAAAGACAAAAAAAAATGGGAAGAACCCTGTAAACAACTAGAGGAAAGGGCAAACAATAAAGTCCTGGAAAAAACAATAAAGTGCAGAAAGAAAATCATGAAAAAGCAATGAAAAAAAATAAAGGAAACAGTCCAAGACCTGAAAACGAAAATTGAAAAAAATGAAGAAGACACAGTAAGAGGGAATACTGGAAATAGAAAATCTGAGTAAAAGATCAAGAACTTCAGATGCAAGTATAACCAAGAGAATGCAAGAGATGGAAGAGAGGATCTCTGGCATTGAAGATACTGTAGAAGAAATAGATTCATCAGTCAAAGAAAACAATAAAGCCAACAAAGTCATGAACCAAAATGTTCAAGAAATTTGGGACACCATGAAAAGACCAAACCTATGAATTATAGGGATAGAAGAAGGTGAAGAATACCAACTCAAAGGCACAGAAAATATATTCAACAAAATCATAGAAGAAAACTTCCCCAACTTAAAGAAGGAAATGCCTATGAAGATACAAGAAGCAAAGAAAGAATATTAAGAGCAGCAAAGGAAAAAAGCCAAGTGACCTATAAAGGCAAACCCATCAGAATAACACCCGATTTCTCAATGGAGACTTTGAAAGCCAGAAGGACCTGGACAGATGTAATGCAGACACTAAGAGACCATGGATGTCAGCCCAGACTAATATACCCAGCAAAACTTTCAGTCATCATAGATGGAATGAACAAGACATTCCAAGACAATACCAGATACAAACAATACTTATCCACAAACCCAGCCCTACAGAAAGCACTAGAAGGATAATTTCACCCGAAGGAAGTCAGATACACATTAGAAAACACAGGCAATAGATAAAGTCACAACAGTAAACCACAAAGAAGAGAAGTACACACAGGCTACAACAAAAAAATAACAGGGATGAACAATTACTGGTCATAATATCCCTTAATATCAACGGACTTAATTCACCTATAAAAAGACATAGGCTTAGAGAATGTATACGAAAGCAGGACCCAACTTTCTGCTGAATATAAGAAACACACCTCAAATTAAAAGACACACACTACCTAAGAATATAACGCTGGGAAAAGTCTTTCTAATCAATTGGTCTTAAGAAACAAGCGGGAGTAGCCATCCTGATATCCAACAAAATAGACTCCAAACTAAAATCAATCAAAAGGGATCAAGAAGGGCATTGCATACTCATCACAGGAAAGAGCCACCAATATGAAGGTTCAATTCTGAGCATTTATTTTCCAAACACAAGGGCACACACATATGTAAAAGAAACATTACTAAAGCTTAAACCACATATAAAACCCCACACATTAATAGTGGGAGATCTCAACACCCCACTTTCACCACTGGACAGATCTCCCAAATCGAAACTTAACAGAGAAATAAAGGACTTAACTGATGTCATGACCCAAATGGACCTAATAGATATCTACAGAACATTAAATCCTAACAAAAAAGAATATACCTTCTTCTCAGCACCCCATGGAACTTTCTCTAAAATCGACCACATACTTGGCCAAAAAGCAAAGCTCAACAGATACAAAACAATTGGAATAACCTCCTGTGTTCTATCAGACCACCATGGTTTAAAGTAAGACTTCAACAACAACAAAAACAAAAGAAAACCAACAATTTCATGGAAGCTGAATAATGTTCAACTGAATCACCAATGGGTTAAGGAAGAAATAAAAAAAGAAATTAAAGAGTTCCTAGACATCAACGAAAATGAAGACACCACATACCCAAACTTATGGGACACTATGAAAGCAGTGCTAAGAGGGAAATTCATAGCACTAAATGCCCACATAAAGAAGTTGGTGAAATCTCACACTAGTGACTTAACAGCATACCTGAAAGCTCTAGAACAAGAAAAAGCAAAGTCTCCCAAGAAAGATAGATGCCAGGAAATTATCAAAGTGAGAGGTGAAATTAATAAAATAGAAACTAAGAGAACAATACAGAAAATTAATGAAACAAAGAGTTGGTTCTTTGAGAAAATCAAAAAGATAGACAAGCCCTTATCCAAACTAACCAAAAGACAGAGAGAGAGAATCCAAATAAACAAAATCAGAAATGAAAAGGGGGATATAACAACAGACATTGAGGAAATCCAGAGAAATATCAGGTCATATTTCAAAAAGCTCTACTCCACAAAACTGGAAAAACTAAAAGAAATGGACAATTTTCTGGATAGGTACCACAAGACCAGATGAACTATTTAAATAGTCCAATAACTCCTAAGGAAATAGAAACAGTCATAAAAAGTCTTCCAACCAAAAAACGCCCAGTACCAGATGGTTTCAGCGCAAAATTCCACCAGATCTTCAAAGAAGAGTTAATACAAATACTCTCTAAATTGTTCCACATAATAGAAACAGAAGGGACATTACCAAACTCCTTCTATGGGGCTACAATAACCCTGATTCCTAAACCTAACAAGGATACAAAAAAGAAAGAGAACTACAGACCGATCTCCCTCATGAACATTGATGCAAAAATACTCAATAAAATACTGGCAAACAGACTCCAAGAACACAAAAGAACAATTATCCACCATGATCAAGTAGGCTTCATCCCAGGGATGCAAGGGTGGTTCAACATATGAAAGTCCGTCAAGGTAATACATCATATAAACAAACTCAAAGAAAAAATCCACATGATCATCTCACTAGACGCAGAAAAGGCATTTGATAAAATCCAACACCCCTTCATGATAAAAGTCTTGGAGCGATCAGGAATACAGGGAACAAACCTAAACATAATAAAGGCAATTTACAGCAAGCCAACAGCCAACATCAAATTAAATGGAGAGAAACTCAAAGCAATTCCACTAAAATCAGGAACAAGGCAAGGCTGTCCACTCTCCCCATACTTATTCAATATAGTACTTGAAGTTCTAGCCAGAGCAATAAGACAACATTCAGAGATTAAGGGGGTACAAATTGGAAAGGAAGAAGTCAAGCTTCCCCTATTTGCAGATGACATTATAGTATACTTGAGTGACCCCAAAATTTCAACCCAGGAACTGATAAAGCTTATAAACACCTTCAGCAACATAGCAGGATACAAGATCAACTAAAAAAAAATTAATAGCCCTCCTATATAAAATGGACAAAGAAGCTGAGAAGGAAATCAGAGATACACCACCCATTACAATATCCACAAATGACATAAAATACCTTGGGGTAACAGTAACCAAGCAAGTGAAGGACATATACGACAAGAACTTTAAGTCCCTGAAAAAAGAAATTGAAGAAGATGTCAGAAAATTGAAAGATCTCCCATGCACATAGATAGGCAGGACCAACATAGTAAAAATTGCAATTTTACCAAAAGTAATCTACAGATTCAATGCAATCCCCATCAAAATACCAACACAATTCTTCACAGACCTGGAAAGAATAATACTCAACTTCATATGGAAAAAAAAAACCAAGATAGCCAAAAGAATCCTGTACAATAAAACAACCTCTGGAGGCATCACAATCCATGACTTCAAGCTCTACTATAGAGCTACAGTAATAAAAACAGATTGGTATTGGAATAAAAACCGACATGTGGAACAATGGAATTGAATTGAAGACCCTGACATTAAACCACACACCTGTGAACACATAATTTTTGACAAAGAAGCCAAAAGTGTACAATAGAAAAAAGAAAGCATCTTCAACAAATGGTGTTGGCATAACTGGATATCAACATGTAGAAGGCTGCAAATAGATCCATATCTGTCACCATGCACAAAACTTCGATCCAAGTGGACCAAGGACCTCAACATAAATCCAGCTACTCTGAACCTGCTAGAAGAGAAAGTAGGAAGTAGTCTTGAACGCACTGACATAGGAGATCACTTCCTAAATATAACACCAGTAGCACAGGCACTGAAAGAAACAATCAATCAATGGGAACTCTTGAAACTGAGAAGCTTTTGTAGAGCAAAGGATACGGTCAACAAGGCAAAGTGACAGCCTACACAATGGGGAAATATCTTCACCAACCCCACATCTGACAGAGAAATGATATCCAGAGTATATAAGGAACTCAAGAAATTAGACATCAAAATGACCAACAGTCCAATTAAGTAATGGGCTATAGAACTAAACAGAGAATTCTCAACAGAGGAAACACAAATGGCTGAAAGACATTTAAGGAATTGCTCAACATCCCTAATCATCAGGGAAATGCAAATCAAAACAACTCTGAGATACCACTTTACGCCTGTCAGAATGGCTAAGATCAAAAACACTGAGGACCCTTTATGCTGGAGAGTATGTGGAACTAGGGGAACTCTCCTCCATTGCTGGTGGGAATGCAAGCTTGAACAACCACTTTGCAAATCAATATGGCACTTTCTTAGAAAATTGGGAATCAATCTCCCCCAAGATCCAGCTATACCACTCTTGGGCATATACCCAAGAAATGCTCAATCATACCACAAGAGCACTTGCTCAGCTATGTTCATATCAGCATTGTTTGTAATAGCCAAAACCTGGAAAAAACTTAGATGCCCTTCAACTGAAGAATGGATAAATAAATTGTGGCACATATACACAGTGTAATACTACTCAGCAGAGAAAAACAATGACATCATGAGGTTTGCAGGCAAATGGATGGGTCTAGAAAAAATCATCCTGAGTGAGGTAACCCAGACTCAGAAAGACAAATATGGTATGTAATCACTCATAGGAGGATACTAGATGTGGAACAATGATGACTGGACTGCTACTCAAATCTCCAGTGAGGCTACCTGTAAAACAGGACCCCAAGAAAGACACAGGGATCGCCCAATGACAGAGAAATGGATGAGATCTACATGAACAGCCTGGACCTGAGTGGGAACAATGAACAGCGAGGGGCGAGGGAAAGAGAGTGGGAGATCCCACCTGGATCAAGAACAGAAAGGGAGAACAAGGAATAGGAGACCATGGTAAATGAAGACCACATGAGAAAAGGAAGAAACAAAGTGCTAAAGAGGCCCACAGAAATACACAAAGATACCCCCACAAAAGTCTGCTGGCAATGGCCAAGAGACAGCTGGGACTGACCTACTCTGGTGATGGGATGGCCAAACACCCTAATAGATGTGCCAGAAACCCCATCCAAGGACTGAGGAATCTGGATGCAGACATCCACAGCTAGGCCCACAGGTGGAGCGCTGGGAGTCTAATTAGTGAGAAAGAGGAGTGTTTATATGAGAGAGAATTGTTGAAACCAAGATTGGATAAAGCACAGGGACAACTAGCCAAACGAATGGAAACACATGAACTATGAACCAAAGGCTGAGTTGCCCCCAACTGGATCAGGCCCTCTGAATATGTGAGACAGTTGCTTGGCTTGATCTGTTTCGGAGGCATCTAGGCAGTGGTACCAGGTCCTGGGCTCACTGCATGAGATAGCTGTTTGAAACCTGGGACTTATACATGGATGCTTGGTTCAATCTCAGAGGAAGGCACTGGACCTGCCTGGACTGAGTTTATCAGATCTATCACAGTCCTCGGGTGTGGCCTTGATCTGGAGGTGGTGGGAATGGGGGGTAGCCTGGGGGGAAGGGGAGGGGCAAAAAGGGGGAGAACAAGGGAATCTGTGGCTGTTATGTAGAACTGTATAGTGATGTAGAACTGAATAGTATTGTAAAATAAATGAAAAAATTAAAAAAAAGTATGGCCAGAGGGAAAGTCTATTATAAAACTGAGAATGGTAATGTGTGATTTGACAGGTGAAGAATAAAAGCAGTGATGAATATCTGTGGATTGCCAATCTGCATCTCTGACCATAGTTTCCTGAATGTTCCCTGGGTATAGTTGCTCACGTTGCATGACTAGGAAAAAAAACATTGAGTATGGACAAGGAAGTTTGGTGAGGAAGATGTGTATGATTCACTGGAGAATTTGATGTGGCTGGCTGAAACAGGTGATCGGCTACAGAACTGGGTATATGACATGGCTTTTTTTTTCTGAGGAACTGAAGGAGAGGTGAACATTTACAGTTAAGTTTTATTCTTCCCTGCCTGGAGTGGAGTATAAGTATCCAAGGAATGTCTCTTTGAATTTGGGGCTCTGTCAAAGCAATGAGTGAGAGGAGGAAAGTTAGGAAGGGAAGATTCTTGTGTTCCATTGGCAACAGGGTAAGAGGTAGAGAATTGATTGCCCAACATGTAGTCTGCTGCTGATCTGGAGAATGCATTGTGGGATTGGGTTTGTTGGAATGGAGGGGAAAGTAATTATCTGCAGTTGGTCTAATAATGTGCATGATTTAATGGAACACATGGTGCAAAACATACTTGATGTGTGTTTAAAACAGAGGCTGCAACACAGTCCTATGATGCAAGTTGTGTAGCACCGTGAGAATCATCTGAGTAATTTTACTTTTAATATTTACTTACATTTTGCTAATTGACTGTTCAGAAAAGTTTTACTGTTTTCATATGTGCTTTGAACATTGTGGTTTCCTGGGCAGATGAACAAATGACTGTTAACCACAGATAAAGCACCAGTGACAGAGCAAGTAAATGATTCAACCTAACCATACACTTTGCAATGATGTCGCTACCCTTTCACATGCCTGCCAACAAAACTCTTTATAGGCCATTTGAATGCTGAACTCCCCAGGCCTCTCACTCTCTTAGTATCAGCCTAGTCTATCCCCTGTTTTCATACCTGTCTCTACATTATCCCAGACCCCAATGGGGCAGAGTTTCCCATCTCTATCTGAGACAAAAATGGCCACCAGAATTCCAGGTAGGCCACACATCCTTAAATATCTCCCACTGTCTTTGTCCCCCCAAAGCTATCACCCATCCATAACCCTCCATACCACAAGGAAACAGACCTAAAATACTAAGTGATTCTCTGATCAACTGGAGAACATGCAGGACTATAAGATATCCACATTGGAGGCCCACCTCTATACAATCTCACATTATGGGGATCCACTATATCTACAAGCACAAATCCCTGTGCATCAGAATGCCGCAGCCCCATCATGGAAAGAGTTTCCCTGATGGACCAGAGTCCAATTCAGACACCAGAACTTTTTCCTCCAACTCAAGTGGAGATGTCTTGAAGAACCTCAGGCCAACTGGAGGGAAAAAAGAAAAAACAGAAACAAAGGAACAAAACACATCCAAATAAGATGAACATAAAATAAGCACCTAGGCTTATATTCACCACAAACTTAGAAGCCTAGACACAAGGGTAAGTATACAATCAACAACAGCTGAGGCAACATGTCACAAGAAATGCCAGCTATCTTACTACAGTAAGCCCTGACTATTCAACACAGTGAAGTAGAATAAAAAAGGACCTTAAAACCAACTTCTTGGAGATGGGTGAGGACATTAAGGGAGAAATGAAAAAATCCCTGTACGAAATAGAGGAAACAGTGTAGAAAATGAGTAAATCCTTTAAAGAAAGGGGAAAATGAGTTGAAAGAAATGAATATAACTTTAAGACCTGAAAGGATGGAACTTGAAAATGTCATCCTGAGTGAGGTAACCCAGACTCAGAAGAATAAATATGGCATTTCCTCACTCATATGTGGATACTAAATATAAAGCAAAGAATAACCAGACTACAACCCACAGCTCAGAGAAGTTAGCTAACAAGGACAACCCTAAGAGAGATGCATGAATTGCCCTGGGATGGGGAAATAGATGTAAACTGAGAGGGGGGAAATAGCAGACATGGGATCAGGGATGAGAACATGAGGGAATGGATAGGTTGAGCTGGAACATGAACAGAGTTGGAGAGCAATGCAAGAAATAAAATGTTAGAGGGAGACATCATGGGGAAAGAGAGAAACTGGGTGCTAGGGATTTTCACAGGATTTCACAAGGATGACCCCAGCTTAGACTACTAGCAATAGTGGAAATGGTACCTGAACACGACCTAACCTAATAATCAGATTGGTGAATACCGTAACTGTCATCATAGAGCCTTCATCCAGTAACTAATGGAAGCAGATGCAGAGAATCACAGCCAAGCACCAGGCCAAGCTCTAGGAGTCCAATCAAAGAAAGATAAGAGGGATTCCGTGAGCAAGGAGCATCATGATCATGATGGGGAAATCTACAGAGACAACCAAACCAAGACAAACTTTAGACCAACACCTGGAGATCCTCTATGGGAATCAACTAGGCCCTCTCCATAACTGAGGCAGATGTATACCTTGATTTGTTTAAGTGGCCTCTTTGCAGTAGGATCAGGATCCATCCCTGATGCAAGAACTAGCTTTATGGAGCCCACTACCTACAGTTGGATTCCTTGCACATTCCTGATGAGGTTGGTGGGGTGGTTGGACTTGGCTCAACTGAATGTATCAAGCTCTGCTGACTTCCCATGGAGGCCTTACCTTCTCAGAGGAGGGAATGGGGAAGGAAGAATGGATTAGGAGGGAATGCTGAGAGGCAGGAGGAGGGAAAAGAGGGGAGTCTGTGGTTGTTATGTAAAATGAATAAATTTCTTAATAAAAGAGACCTGAAAATGAATTAGAAACAATAAAGGAAACAAAAACTGAAGGAATTCTGGAAAAGGAAAATCTAGGAAAGCAAATAAGAACTACATAAACCAACATCACCAACAAAATACAAGAGATGGAATAGAGAATCTGAGACATTCAGATATGAGAGAAAAAATAGATACAATTATCCAATGTTAGATTCTAAAAATCCTTGACACAAAACATCCAGGAATACTTGAACACTATGAAAAGGCCAATCATAAGAATAATAGAACTAGAAGAATAAGAAGAATCATATCGCAAATTCCAAGAATATATTTTTCTTCAAAATTGTAGAAGGAAATTTTCCTAACCTAGAAAAGGAGAAACCTATCAAGGTACAAAAAAAAATTAAGAAACACCATATAGATTGGAACAGAAAAAGGATGTCCTTGCAAAATAATCAAACGATGCCGGGCAGTGGTGGCGCACGCCTTTAATCCTAGCACTCGGGAGGCAGAGCCGGGCGGATCTCTGTGAGTTCGAGGCCAGCCTGGGCTACCAAGTGAGTCCCAGGAAAGGCGCAAAGCTACACAGAGAAACCCTGTCTCGAAAAACCAAAAAAAAAAAAATTCAAAAGATTAAATATACCAACAAAGAAAGAATATTAAAAACTGCAATGAAAACATAGTAGTAACATATAAAGGTAGACCTTTCTGAAATTTATCTGCCTTTTCAATGGAAACCATAAAAGCCAGAATGATGTGGTCAGGTGTACTGCAAATGCTAGGAGATCACAAATGACAACCCATACTACTATACCCAGCAAAACAGTAATTCAATCCTCATAAAAGGAGAAAATAAGATAATCGAAAATAAATCCAATTTAAACAATATCTGCCCACATATACAGCATTACAGAAGGTAACAGAACAAAAAATGAAATTAGGGAAGTTAACTTCATTCATGAAAACACAGGAAATAAATAATCTCTTACCAGCAAAGCAAAGCAGCAAAACACACACAAACACCAACATCAACAACAACAATAAAAAAAATCCAGAAATTACCAACCATTGGTCATTGATATATCAGTGGTATCAGCTCCAAAATAAAAAGAGACAGACTAACAACAGTACGGATATGGAAAGAGAATTCATCCTTCTTCTGGAAATAATAAGTATACCTCAATATCAAAATCGTCATATCTCAGAGTTAATGGCTAGAAAATTTTTTTAAGAAAAATAACCTAGAAAACAAGATAGTGAAGCCATTCTTACATCTAACCGAATGCACTCTGAACCAAAATTAACAAAAAGAGATGAGATAAGATACTACATATATATCATATAAGAAATCCACATAGAAAACATTTTACTTCTCAACACCTATGCTCTAAATGCAAGGGCATTCACATTTGTAAAAGAAACATAATTGAAGCTTAAATCACACATTGATTATCAAACATTGATAATTGGTAATTTCAATATCCCACTCTGTCCAAAGGACAGGTCATCTAGACAAAAGCTAAGCAGAGAAATACAAAAGCTATTAGACATTATAAATCAAAGGACCTAAAAGATATCTACAGAACATTGCACTCAAACACAAAAAGTATTTCTTCTTTTCAGGACATCATGGAACTTTCTCCAAAACTGACCACATGGTTGGTCACAAAGCAAGTCTCAATTGATGCATGAAAATTGAAATAACCCCCTGCATCCTATCAGACCACTACAAATTAAACCCAAACATCGACAATAAGAGAAAAAAAAACAAACAAACAAAAAGCTTTCAAACTCATGGCAACTGAAATCTTTCATGAATGACTAAGGATCCAAGGCAAGAACAAAGAAATTAATGACTTCTGAGAACCAAATGAATATAAATATAGCATACACCCATATTTATGGGAACAAATGGCAGTGTTGGTAAAAGAAAAGTTTGTTTATCTAGGTTTTTTACCAAAAAAAAATTGGAGAGAACAAATACTAGCAATTTACAATACACTTGCATGCTCTAGAACAAAAAGAAGTAAGCTCCATCCAAGAGGAATAGACACTATTATAATCAAATGAAGGTCTAAAATCAATAAGATAGAAAAAAGAGAAAAATAAAAAAATATTCAATCTAACAAGAATTGGTTCTTTGAGAAGAGGAACAAACTCTTATCCAATCTAATATAAAGATAGATGGAATATCCAAATAACAAAATCAGAAATTAAAAGGGAGATATAATAATAGATATCAAGGGAATCTGAATAGTCATTAGGTCACATTTGAAAACTTGTAATTAAAAAATTGGAAAAGCTAATTAGACTCCCAGTGCTCCACCAGGGGACCAGCCGTGGATGTCTGCCTTCAGATTCCTCAGTCCTTGGATGGGGTTTATGGCACCACTATTTGGGTGTCTGGCCATCCCATTAGTGAGTAAGAAGAGGATTTATATGAGCGAGAATTGTTGAAGCCAAGGTTGGATAAAGCACCGGGACAAATAACCAAATGAATGTAAGCACAGGATCTATGAACCAAAGGCTGAGGGGCCCCCAACTGGATCAGGCCACCTGAACAGGTGAGACAGTCATTTGGCTTGATCTGTTTGGGAGGCAGCTGTGCATTGGTGCCAGGTCCTGGGCTCGTTGCATGAGTTGGCTGTTTGAATCCTGGGACTTATGCAGGGACACTTGGCTCGGTCTGGGAGGGGGGAATGGACCTGCCTGGACTGAGTCTACCAGGTCAACCCCGGTACTCGGGGGAGACCTTGATCTGGAGGAGGTGGGAATGGGGGGTGGGCCGGGGGGAGGGGTGGGCGAGAGGGGGAGAACAGGGGATTCTGTGGCTATTATGTTGAACTGAATGGTGTTATAAAATAATAATAATAATAATAATAAAAAAAAATTGGAAAAGCTAAAAGAATTGCATAATTTTCTCAATAGATATATCTTAACAATTTATATCACGATCAAACAATTGAAGTGTACCTGCAACCCCTAAGGAAATAGAATCAGTCTTTCACAGTCTCCAAAACAAATAAATCCCAGTGCCAGATGGCTTTAGAATAGACTTCCACCAGTTATTCCAGTAAGACCTAATAGCAGTTTTCTTCAAATTATTCCACAAAATATAAACAGAAGAATGATTGCATCCTCACTTTATGAAGCCACAGTGATCTGATACACAAACCACAAATATATCCATAATAAAAGAAAACTACAAATTCCCCTTATGAACATAGATGTAAAATACTCAATCAAATAAAGCAAACTGGCTGGGTGGTGGTGGCGCACGCCCTTAGTCCCAGCACTCAGGAGGCAGAGCCAGGCGGATCTTTGTGAGTTCAAGGCCAGCCTGGGCTACCAAGTGAGTTCCAGGAAAGGCTCCAAAGCTACACAGAGAAACCCTGTATTGAAAAAAAAAACGCAAACGGAATCCAAAAACACATCAATAAGATCATCCATCCTGACCAAATAGACTTTATCCCAGATTTTGAGGGATGGTTCAACATATGAAATCAGTCAGTGTAATCTACTATATAAACAAACTGAAAGAAAAACACCACATGATAATCTCATTAGATGCCGAAATAACGTTTAACAAAATCCAACAACTTAGATGATAAAAGTCTTGGGGAAAGAAGGAACACAGAGAACATATCTCAACATAATACAGGCAATGTACAACCACCCTATAACCAAAATCCAAGTCAACAGAAAGAAACTCAAAGCAACCCCACTAAAATCAGGAAGAAGCAAGGCTGTCTGTTCTCTCTATATCTACTCAATGTAATATTTGGGATTAAGTAAGAGCAGTAACATTGTTGAATTACATCACGAAGTTACAACTACACACATACACACACAAACACACACACACACATTGCTACACACAGAGATACTCACATCCATACAAAGACACATACATTATACAGCAACATACTCATTTACACACATTCCCATACATGGTAAGACACACAGGGAAACATGCTGTCACATATAGACAGAGAGATGTATACACCCAAATAGACACACAAAAAGAGAAACAATCAAAATATACCGAGGCCCACACAAATATACATGTTCTCAGAAAAATATACATAGTGAGAGATACACAGATACAAACAACCACACTGAGAGACATTGACACACATAAACTTATGCCCACATTCAAAGACATACCAACAGACACACCCATATACACAAACACAGACATATGGATGTGCAACCACTACATAGAAACCTGCAAAATAACCACATAGGCACATACAGACACATACACTGACCAGTACACACAGACATATACACAGGCAGACACAAACCCACATATATGTAAAGCAACACAGATATATACACAGACACACAGAAACACACAAACATACATCCATACACAGTGAGATGCATCCATTCACATACATGAATATGTATGTATGCACTGTACTGAATCACAGCACAATTTCATGCATAATTACTCCCCAGAGCCTAGAGTGGGGGCAGAATTAGCTAAGGACACTTGTGAAAACCATCTCATACACTGATTAAAACATATTTGAAAATTAATAAATGAGGGCTTATCTTCTCAACATGGAGAGCATTAATGACTAAGGGCTGATATGTTTTCAGTATTAGGATGGACTGATAATATTTGGGTGCTTTGTAATATAATCACTGATTTTCATTGATAAATTGTTTATTCCACTTAATTGGCTTTGAATTAGAGACTAAAAACAACATCTACATGTACTTCCTCAGAAAGAAAAAAATGTTCAAAAATTTATCCATTTGGTGATTATTACTTAATACACTAGATTTGCAGATCTGAGAGACTCAAGCACTATGACATTGATGACACCAAATATCATCCAATAGAAGAAACACTACTTTCATGAGGCAAATATCAGGTATTTCCTATTGTCCATTGGCTGATTATCTTGTTGTTGACAAAGCATCTCATGCAGGGCAAGGGACACAGCATACACAGAATTGTATACATCATAACTTCCATCACTAAGGGCCATGTCAATAGTCTAGAACATTAGCCATTCCAACAAGACATTGGATAAGCAGTTTTTTAGTGTCTTACACTTAGATGCCAACAGTTCACAATTAAATTTTATTCCCCAGTCTTACCAGGTATTCATCTTAGTATTTGAGTTGGGTCAATGTCCAGACAAAAAAAAATTGAAACCAGAAATCCAAGGATGGTTTTGTGCAAATGCTTGAGTCCCAAGGGATGAGTCAAGTGTGAATCTTCTCTTGCTTGTAGTGACATCCCACTGTGAGGTGGTGACTCATATTCTCTGTATACCTAGAGAGTCCCACATACAAAAGCTCAAAGCTAGAATACTGTTTGTGTCACCATAAATAATTACTACATTCATGGATGGTGTAATGATTTGGTATAATACACTTCAGCTTTTGACATGCTGCCTGGGATCATGCTCACAAAGGTGAAGCAGAGTGTATTTTTTCCATGTCTCATCTCAAATGTGAAAGAAATTGTATAGCATGATCATTGTCTAAGATAGACAGCCCAATCCAGTTCAGGTTGAAGTGAAGCATCAAATAGATTATGGCCAGGGGTAGGGATGTGTCTTTAGGGCAATCAGATATAGATATGGAAATTGATCATGATCACACAGGATAGGATGGAAGGGTCCATAAGTAAGCTAAAGTAACTCGGACACAGGGAGTATCATGAGGTATCATGCACTCCTAAAAACTTATAAACATCTGTAAACACTGTTCTGCTAAGTATTCTAGAAAAACTCCTTCCTTGTTACTTATTCCCTCATCTTGTTTCACACAAGGGAAAGTGGAAGTCCCATCAAGTCTCTGAATTTTACCCTTGCACTACACAGTTTGACATAAGTGTGAGGCCAGTCTCCTCCTCACACACTTCTTAGAATCTGGGAATGATACCAAAGGAAACAGGATTTCCTGCAAAAATAACCCTCAAAAAAAAAAAACCCTCATCTGCTGGGATTTGTAGAGATCCAGGAATGTCCCAATGATGACAGATGCTGCCCAATAAGTTCATAAAGTTCATGAGAGTGCATCTCCCATAAAAAAAAAGATAGGACATTGCGTTTTCCACAGAGAGTGCTGTCCACTGTTATTTGTGAGCGTGCTCATAAGGTAAATACAAGGGCACAGTTCTTGACCAAACAGTAAACCTGATCTTGAATTCCTTTTGAAATTATAGCATATGATATGTGATGCATGAGCCAAGTTTCTGGTAATTTTTATGAAACAAACTGAATTGGATAAGGTATTCAAAGAATGACTGGTGAATGAACAATAATCTTTCTGGGGCAATATTTGGCTCCTGTACTTATAATTCATTATAATTAGTGGGCAATGTAGTTAACATATTCTTTCATGTGCATTCTCATCTTGTTCTTTTTTCTTTCTGGTTTGTCTATTACAGACACAAAATGTTTTTTTAAGATATTTTTAAATAAAATTGAAAAACAGAGTATATTTGGTAAATATATGCATCTGTGTATGGACATGAGAACTACTCATTGATGCCATAAAAGGATAATGGATTCCCTGATTTTGAAAGACACTTGGCTTTAGACTGGACTGGCCTCAAATGCACAGCAGTGTGTTCAATGTACTCCCACTTGGTATATCTGACCAATATAAAATTTTCCTTCACAAGGCACCTTTTGTGTACATTTCCACATACATATGCACAGCATTAGCTAGCATATTACTGAGAATTGGGAACATCTGGAAATTGCACTGAGATTTGTTTGTGGCTAATTATACATGTTTGTATAATAAAAGATTATAAAATGTACAATGTATGGAAAATGTTTATGAATTTTGAAAACAAAAATAGTGATAAAGTTAGTAGGAATAGAAAAATACCATTTTGTGTTTTTATGTATGGGAAGAATAATAACTCCCATATGTTCTTACTCATTTCATATCATCTGACCACTAAACATCAAACTCAACCATATTCTTTCATTCTGAATAATTCATTCAGATTTAAATACAATCTATTTTCCACTTAGAAATTGTACCACTGTGGTATCTTTATGAATAAATACAAATGTTTATCTATGCATTTTTAAAATAAAAAACATCTTAGAATATTCTTTATTACCACATGCAAAAATGTCATTGAAATTTTCAGTACCAGTCAACCCAGAATTTGAGAGCATAACTTATGAATCTCAAACACCAACTCCTGCACACTAAACAATGAGAAACATCAATGACTTGAGCTGTAACTGTTGCCTACTGGACTAAAGTGCTATGTTTGAAAACAACTATCAATAATATAAAAAATCAAAATGTATATTATATCCAAATTGGTAAAATATGCAGCTATAACTAGTAAAATTACAGAAAGAGAAACAGAAGAGTTAAACATAAGTGTCAGAGAATAAACACATTAGACACAAAGAGAAAAAACCATATGCTTCTTAAATAATGTTAAAGATGTGCTTGTATGTAACTATTTTCAAGTGTAGCCAAGTATCACATGCCACAGCTGTCACTCAAGCAAGTGACAATGAAAGTAAGAAGTCATATGAGGAAGAGGAGGATCTGTGATTGGCATGAAATGTGAATAAAAGATTTCTTAATTAAAAAAAAGAAAGTAAGCAGTCACAACTATTAGTTACAGCCTCACATTACAGAGAATGGAAACATATAGTTTATAGTCCACACATTCCTTCTGTAGTCTATAAAGAGATTGAGGAACTAGATATGAAATTAAAGGTCACTTGTTACACATGTCTATAAGTGACGTATGGGGAAACAGGAACAAATGTGAAGTTCACAGTGGACAGGTATCCACTTTTATTCTTGATGCAGCTTTAGAAGTCACAAGGTGAGTGCGTGAAGAACATCTGAGAGAGGAACTGAATAGCTATGTAAAAATTCTCTGCAGCTAGGGTGGCCACAAATATTACAAATATTAGTAGTCCTAGCACATGCATTAGGATGGACATAGTGATCAAAGGTCATCACAGACTCACTTGACAGTCATTTTGTTACACTCATTTAGAATGATACTCCTTGAATACTGTGGTGTTTCTTTCAGTAAGACATCACCAGCTACCGTGCTGTGGAAACTGTCAAGAGGAGGGCTATATGTGATGGACAAGATACAGAGTCATTTTTCGCTCAGCTTCCAGCCAAATAAGTAGGAGGCTAACTGGGAGAATAACAAAACACTCTTTGGACAAAATAAAAGTAGAAAAAGAGCATTGAGTCTTTAAATGAATCTGGGGTTGTTTCTTGGTGTGCAGATTGCTTAACAGGACAAAAGACTCAAAGCAATGCTCTGACTCTCATCTTCCTACCCACCTACTTCACACATTTATGTAGAAGATACAAAGAAACTTACTGTGTATTCAGAATGTAGTTGAAATAATCTTTTTCAACATCCTCCTTCACAGCCCAAAGGAAGAAGATACAGCCTGTTGACAGGTCTCCATCCTTGTCTTTATTCTGCTTCATTCTCCAAAAACACCTGGAAACAAGAAGTGGAATGTTCAGGAGGAAGAACAGAAAAATCAAAGTGAACATCTTTGTCTTATGTGACACCTGGGCAGTGTGCATTGTGAAGTGCTATTCAGATCAGCACATGATATGGGCACCCATGTATTTTCCTTGCTTTGTTCCTATAGCCAAAGGAGGGACTACTTATGAATTCGTGTTTTCTTTTTTTCCAGATGGTCCCTCCCCTCTGGAGATTCTTGGACACTCTCTTCCCTGGGGCTCTGCATCTGATGTCCATGTGATTAAACTTGGTTTATAAATATATATGAGGGTAGTTTAGCTATTTTCATGACATCACTCATAGTTGTACAAATTAAGGGTCTTTGGAAGATGCCAGTTTGGGAAAATTTGGTCCCAGGACTGCCTGAATAATCTATGTATGTTAATGCCTTTAGAAATGATGTCAGTAGATTTTATTTCATGATCCGCATTGAGACCTGCAGTGATGGTTCAGGAGGGACTCACAGTCAGAATTCATGGTTACATACTGGGAATTGTATCACATAGTCCCTGGTAGGCAAAAGCAGCTTGATGTTTAGAGCAATTGAGTTACACACAGCATGCACATGACCTACACCTGTGACAGTTAATATCTAACCAAATCCTGTGATTCCACTGTGTTGAGAACCAATAATCAGACCAAATTCCAAAATTTCCTTAATCCTGCCATTTTAATACTGTCCAGCTAATCATAGAGCCACTGTTACATTTATAGCATTACAAAAATGATTTTAAATATTCAAAAAGATCCATAGAGATCTCCTGTCCTACATTTCAAACACTAAATAAGATTTCTCATTCCTCCTCTACACCAATCATTATTAAAGTGTAGATAATTTGACTATTTGATTTCTAAAACATTATCTTCATGCCCAAGCTTCATTTCTCATAGATTAATTTCTTGTTTTGACTCATTTCTTCTGCTTTATATTTTATTCCCTACATTATTTTAGTTCATTTCACAAGGTATTAAATGCTGTGAAGAAGACTTTCTTGGGTATCTTAGAAGCAAATAACAAATGGGAAGTGGCCCTGTGCTTAATGTGTCAATTGTTCTTATAAGATTTTCCTAGTTTTCTATTATTGTTTGCATTCTAGAACTTGAACTGCCAGTGTGAGAGCATTCAGGTGAGTGTGGGAAGATCATCCTTCAGTCGATATGGACTACAGAGAAAGCAGAACAAATGTAGGGCACTTCTCTGCTGTAGTTAGTGATGTGTCTTATTTAGAATTTGAGATGATGCATACATGGCTATTGTTCTTTTCTGGATCTTATTTTTTATTCAATAATAAATATTTAAAGACTGCATGACCTCTGGTTTTGTGATGAGCTATCCTGGGAGTCTAAAATGTGGAAATAGAGGAATATGACAGGAAGAGTCTTTCATATGAAGACAGAGAGTGCAAATAAAAATTCCAGTGATCCAGTTTGGGCATGGTATCCAGCTTTGTTTTGTGTGTATAATTATTTCTTTTTTTATTTAATATACTTTTTTCTGGTAATTCATACATGTATCATGTGTCCTTTGGTGGTATTTTCTCTACTCTTGCCCACATCTACTGCTCAACTTACTACTCATTTTATTCCTCAGTCTAAGCCTTGAACTCAAAAATTCACCTTCCTCTGCCTTCAGAGTACTGGGATTAAGACATGTACCACTATCACTTGATATAAGGCATGTCTTCTTATCTGAAAGATCTGCATAACAAGTGTATTTTCCTACGTAAAATTAAATAAAAAAAAAAAAAACCACCTCTCAAGTATGCCTTCTATACTTTTTAACCTTTTCAAGGTTTAATAAATTCAACATGTAGCCAAGTTTACACGCATGAAGAGCCTCCATTGACTATAAAGGATAATTTTGTTGAGCATAGTAACTGGGTTTGGCATCTGTGTTTCTAAAAACTTAAATCACGTCATTGATACTCTCCCTTTTTAAGAGAGTTCATGAAGGAATCTGCTGTTATCTGGAAGGGCCTTTTGAAGAAATGTGTTTCTCTCTCTGCAGCCTTCAGTTTCCTTTCTTTACTTTTATAATTCAGATTTTAAGTAAAATATGTCATGGCAAGATTTTCTTTTTTTCTGGTATGTCTTTAGAATTTAAATGGCTCCTGTCTCTAGATGTCCACATGTCTTCCTATATTGTGGGAAATTCCATTGTATTTTACTAGATATGTGGTGATGTCTTGGTAAGCCCTTCTTCTTCTCTTCTGCTCATTGTTTGTGAATTTGATCCTTTAATCCTATCCCCCAGTCCCATATATCTTTCATTTGTCCTTATTTTTACCTTTGTAACAGTTTCAGTTTTCTAATTTTTCTACCTTGTCTTCAAGTCTACCATATTGTCTCCAACTTGAAATATTCTGTATACTGCATGGTGATTCAGCTTTTGTTAGTACAAAAAACTAGAGTTTTCTGGGCTGTATGCTGCTGGATGGAGGCATGGACCCAGTGCCTCCCAGAGTCTGCAGCGAACATGGCATCCAGGGCATATTTGGAAGCTGAGGTGGGTGGAGTCAGTAACCAAAGCTGATTCTTTTTGTACTAGCCATGCAGTACAAAATTTAAAATCTCTCCTGGTTAGAGAAAGATTATAGATTCACATTAAGACAGACTCAGATGACATAGAATTCTAAACTATTTACAATGTGTGTAAAAATGTAGATAGGCCTGGAATAGAAAAGAAAATGAATATAGACAGTTATACTAAGAAATAGTTTTAAAAAATAAAGTTTTTAAAGAGACAGTAAAGGTAGTATAAAAATAAGCCATGTAAAGATGGATATTAATTACACAGAGAATGTGCAGTGTATGGTCTTTGGGATTTTTAAATGCAGAAAGACATTTGATTATAAATGCTGCTCAATTAAATCAATATGTATATTTCAAAGGTGTCTTTATTTCAAAATTTGTGTTTAAGGATATGTTGCTTTGGAAAAGAGGTTCTGCTTTAGTTTTCACAGAAGATGAGAACCTATGGATTGCTTCCAGCCTAATACAGTTTGATCAAGGAAGACCCCTGAGAGGTCTCCAGATGTTCCAACATCCAGATAAGCTTCAAAGCAACTATCTCAGTGATTATAGTGTCACAGACTATTCTTGTCAGTACTTGACTGTAATTCTCAATTTTCTCAGGATCGCCATAAGAATACAGTGCCCTCAAACAGCAGAAAGTAGCCTTGATAACTATGCCTTCATTCCCCAAAAGTGGATTATGGATATTTGTCTTTTATAGAGATTGGTTACATATTGTTATTGGTCATAGTCAATGTCTTTCTAAAAGTAAAAAGGGGGATATGATATAGATTTGATAAGATGAAATGATAGATTATTGAATCTACTTTTAGAGAGCAACTTGTTATAATTTGCTATAGATTTTAGTGTATTGATACAAATTTAAAGTTAATTTTGTTATTCTCTATGTATATTTATACTCTTGTTTAAGATATTAGGTTTGTACAGCTCATTTAAAATTGTAATGGATAATTAAGAAATACAGATTAATAATTAGTCTTCTTTGATAGTCAAATTTATAGTCATGCCAAGTTTTATAGTTAAACATGGATATAATTCAATTAGGTGGGTAATCTTCAGACACTTCAAAGGCCTACAGAATATCACATTTAAAAGTTTTAAAAACTTAGACTTCCTGGACAATGAGACAAGTCTGCTCCTGGCAACACAGATTAATTTCATAGAGGAAGATGGGCATTGAAGACACTCTATACGGAGTTTATCTTCTTGCCAAACATAGCCACTTAGGCAAGAAACAGCTCTTACCTGGACTGCTTGAGGAAATGTTGTTTAAACTGGACATACAGGATCCTTGGAAAGGTGACCACTAAACTTCGCAAGGCAAGATGCTCATTCAAGTTCCTGTTTCACAAAAGAAACTGCCAGAAATTCTAGAGGGCACAGAGTGAAGTGACTGAGAGACTCTCAGCCTATGAGCTAAAGAAGGATGCCCCAATATTGCACAGAAGTTGCAGTGACTGTCCAGGGAGACAGCTGTCTGTCATTCTAGATTTTTAGAAGTTCCTTACAATGTTCTTCCTGTTTACTTAGATAATATTATATCCTGCTGAGTTCTTTGATGTAGTTGAAGACTATATAGTTATAATTACAATTTTACTTGTTTATGCTAAATGTTGTTAGATATGAAACCTTAGACTCACAAATGTAGGATAAATAATATATTTTCTTTAAATATGCCAAATACAAATAAACTAGATATTATAACTGTAATTCTTTTTTGGTAATTGTTTTGTTATATGCAATTTTACTATATTAAAGCTAAAACCTTCCTTTTTGATTAGACAGAAAAGGGGGAGTGCTGTGGAATGTCATTCTCTGTGCTGTGAATGTGTGCTGCTCTGATTGGTTGATAAATAAAATGCTGGCTGGCCAGTAGCCAGGCAGGAATTATAGGTGGGATATGGAAAAGAGGAAAATTCTGGGAAGAGAAAGGCAGGAGATGTCAGCCTGCCATCCAGGGAGCAGCATGTAATGTCACAGAGGTAAAGCCAGAGAAAAGGTGGTAACATATAGATAAACAGAAATGGGCTGAGTTCAAGTGTAAAAGCTAGTAAGTAGTTAGCCTGAACTAATAGCCGAGGAATTTTAATTAATATAAGCCACTGCATGTTTACATGGGTCTGAACGGCTGCGGACCATGTGGGACACAGGAAAACTTCAGCTACAAAGTCAGAAATGTAAACAGGAATAAATGCAGCATCTTCAACAAATAGTGCTGATCAAGCTGAATGCCTGTATGTAGAAGAATGCAGATAGACCCATCTTCAATAATTTTCACAAAGTCTAGTACAAATGGATTAAAACCTCTAAATAAATCCAGACACACTAAACCTTATAGAGGAAAAAGTGGGGTATAGCCTTGAACTCACTGGCACAGGAGATGACATTTTGCACAGAATGATGTTATGACAAGCATTAAGATCAACAATTCATGAATTGGACCTTAGGAATCTTAAAAGCTTCTCTGAGGAAAAAGCACTGTTATTCTGACAAAAAAAGTAGATTACAAAAAAGAAAATGTTTTATCAACTCCACAACTGACAGAAGCTAATATCCAAAGTATAGAAATAATGTTAAAAAAATTCCCCATTAACCAATAGGCATGGCTGCCAGAAATCAAGATAGACTACCTGCAGGCTTCCCTTCTTCTTTCTTTCAGATCCAACCCCCCAATTATGGTCGTAAGTTTTACAACAGATCTCCTGTGGCAGCCTTCACAACTGGACTCTTCCCATTTCCTTTGAATCCCACAGATTATTTCTTTCTAATATTCTTTTCCCCACACACTGCTGTCTTACAGCATCCAAATACAGCAGGGTCCGCAAGGCTTCTCATTAACCTTTTTTCTCTTACAGTTTCCTTATATCAAATTGCCCAGACTCAGCCCAAGCTCAGCAATAGAACACTCCTGATAGCCTGCTCCCTGGCCTTCTGTCCTTATTAACTAGGGACCCCAAATATCTTCCACTTATAAGCTCCAAACCCCAACTTGTTACATTTTATCAGCCCCCAACAGCATGTGACATCACCAGATAACCCAGGGGCTGCTTCTGAAAGGGCAACAAGCCCTGTTGAAAGCAGACCCACAACTCTGCTTCTGCTCCTGACATCCAATCACCCAGGTCTGGTTCTTGCAACATTGTGGAAAAATGGTTTTTGTCTCTAGTTTCCTCTTGGGCACTCTACCCAAGAGATCACAAAGTCTTTTCTCCTCCAAATTTCTTTCCCCCAACTTATCCCAGTATTCTAGCCTCCAATACAAGCAGTCATTCCATGTGAACATAACAGACAGAGCATATCAGAAAAACAACTAGCACACTGTCATCTTTCTTCCCAAAAATCTAGAGTGGAAAGAGAAACCAAGGAACAAAACACTCACCTAAAAAGATAAAATCTAGAAATTGGCACCCATATCTATAAAGCTCCTAGACCAAGACACCCAGAAGCAAGCATAAAAACAATCTATAAAGGCAAGCGAGGTAAATCTCCACTAGAGCCCAGTTATCCTACTACAATAGGTTCTAAATATTTCAAGATAGATGAAGCCCATGAAAAGTACCTTAAAATGAGCTATATAAAGTTGGTACAGATCTATAAAGAGGAAATAAATAAATACCACAACGAAACCCAGGAAAACACAAAGAGAAATTGGAGGAAGTGAAGAAGCCCCATAAACAAATCAAGAATATACAAATACAGAGGTGAAGGAAAATAGTATAACTGTTAACAACATGAAAATGAAAAGAGAAATAATAAAGAAAACACACATTGAGGCAATTGTGGAAATAAAAAACGTAGGAATTTGAATAGGAACTACAGATGCAAGATTTTACAATAAAAGAAGAGATGGAAAATAGAATCTTAGGCATTGAAGATATGGTTGAAGAAATGGAAACACTAGTCAAAGAAAATATTTTACCTGAAAAACCCACCAACTAAAACATTGAGTAAATTTTGGACACTATAAAAAATCAATCTAAATGAAAAAAAAAACCCAACAGGATAAAGGCAAAAAAAAAAAAATTCCAACAAAATAAGAAGAAATTTTAACCTATAATAGGAGATGCCTCTAAAGTACAAGAAGCAATAAGAAAACTAATATTAGAACCAGAAGAGAAACTTTCCTAATATTATCTTATTATTATAAGATAATAATCAAAAAACAAATATACAAAACAAAGAAAGCATATTAAAAGCAAAAAGGGAAAATACCAAATAACATATACAGACAGTACTGACTTGCAAAGGGAGACTCTAAAAGTTAGAAAGTCCAACACCAATGTTCTGTGGACTCTAAGTGACCAGAGAGGGCAGGTCAGGCTACTAAATCCAGCAAAGGACTCAATTGCTATAGATGGAGAACATAAGATATTCCACGACAATTCAAAATATAAACATGTATTTACAAATACAGGCATAAAGAAGTTTCTAGGATAAAACCGTCAACCAAAGGATTCAATTATGTCCATGAAAACACAAGGTATAAATAATCTCAGACCAGAAATAAAGTAAGAGAAACATACACACACACACACACACACACACACACACACACACACACACACCACCACCACCACCACCAAAAAAATATCAGGAATCAACAACCATTGGCCATTGATACCTCTCACTATCAATGGTCTCAATTCACTAATAAAAAAGACACACACTGACAGAATGGATGGAAAAACAGAATTCATTCTTTTACTGCATATAAGAAACACACCATAACATTAAGAGTAGTAATTACCTCTGGATAAATTGATGGATTAATTTATTTCAAGTAAATGCACCTAAGAAGCAAGGTTGTGTAGACATTTTAATATTTGACAAAAAAAGAAAAAGACTTCAAACCAAAACTAGTCAAAAGTGTTAGGAAGGCCACTGCATACTCATCAAAGAAGAAATCCACAGAAATGATATTTTTACATCTATGCCCCCAAGACAAGGTTGCCAAAATTCATCAGAGGTACACTAATACTGCTTGAATCATATATTGAACACACACATTGATAGTGGGAGAATTAATTACCCATTCTCACCAATAGATAGGTCATCCAGACAAAAACTTAAAAAAGAAATACCTGCATTAACTAATGTTGTAAATGAAATGGCCCTAACAGATATTTGTAGAACATTGCACCAAAACACAAAAGAATATACATTCTATGTGCATCACGGCACTTTCTCAAAAATTAACTACATTCTCAGAAACAAAACAAGTCTCAACAGATAGAGGAAAATTGAAATAACTTTCTGTATCATATCAGACCATCATGAATTAAAGCAAGATATAAACAAAAGCAACAGAATTCTCACAAATTCATGGAAACTGAATAACTCTCTAGTAAATGAAAAGTACATTGGGACAAATAAAAAATATGTCATCCTAGACTTCTGTGAAAATGAATATACTGCATACCCATAATTGTGGGATTCAAGAAAACAGTGGTACTAAGAGGAAAGTTCATAGCACTAATTGCCTACATAAAAATACTGGAGAGATCTCACACTAATAACTTTACAACACACCTAAAGTCTCTTGCAAAAAAAGTAATGTTATCCCAGAGGTGAAAAGAAAAAATATATAATCATATGTATGTTTAAAATCAATAAAATAGCATCAACGTGAAAAAAATAAAAAAAAATTAATGAGTCAAAGAGCTGATTTTCAGGGAAAGTTAGCAGGGTAAACAAATCCTTATCTAGTCTAACTAAAAGAATGACAGAGAATTATCAGATTGAAAAATAAATGAGAAATGAAAGGGGTGCAAACAATAGACACCAAGGAGATCTAGAGAATCATAGGAACATATTTTTATAACCTATACTCCACCAAACTGGAAAATCTAAAATAAATGGATAATTTTCTTGATAGATCTCCCTACCAAACTTAACTCAATATCAGATATACAATTTAAATAAACCTATAAATTCTAGTGAAATAGAAGCAGTCTTCATAAGTCTCCCAAGGGGAGGGGAAGCCCACAGTCATAGGGTTTTAGTGCAAAATCGAACTAGGTTTTCAAAGATGAGTTAATATCAATTCTTTTAAAATTATTCTACAAGACAGAAACAAAATCAATATTGCCTAATGCATATTACGAGATAGAGTTACCTTGATCACCAATCCACAGGTGAGCCTAAAAAAGAGAGAATGGCAGACCAATTTTCCTAGTGAACATCAATGCTGAAATATTCAATAAAATGCTTGTAAATCTAATCAAATATCTCATCAAAATGATCATCCCAGAGATGCAGGGATGGTTCAATGTATGGAAACCTACTAAGGTATCAACCATATAAACAAAATGAACAAAAGAAAGAACACATGGTCATCTCATTAGATGACAAACCCCAACACAATTTAATCATAAAAGTCCTGAACATAATATGGATGTAAGGGACCTGCCTCAACATGATGAATGCAGTTTACAACAAGTACATGGCCAACAATAAAAATTAGTAATGCTGACTTATTTAAAACCCGTATATTTTACTTCCCTTTTTAAAATTATATAAGACAATATGAGTGTGAAATTACATTTAAATATTTTAGTTATAATGATGTAAAACCACAGTTAAGATGTTCCACTTTACAGTGAGAATAAATGAATAGTTGAAAAAAGACCAAGCCAGGCAGCAGTGGTGCACACCTTTAATCCCAGCACTTGGGAAGCAGAGTCAGGTGAATCTCTATGAGTTCGAGGCTAGCCTTGTCTACAGAGTGAGTTCCAAGAAAGGCACAAAGCTACACAGAGAAACCCTGTCTCAGAAAACCAAAAAAACATTAATTAATTAATTAATGAGCATGTTTTTGGTTTTTAGTATGAGTATAAACTAAGGTCCTCATTGTGGTAAGTACATACATCTAATTCAGTCAGTAAATGCAGCAATATCTTAAGGTCCATCTATACCCTCTATGGAACTTTCTGAAAGTAGATAAATCTGCATAGCATATAGACACTTGTCTGCCCATGTTTATTTCAGCATTATTCAGAATACAGAAGATATGGAATCAACCTTGATGCCCCTAAACATAAGAGGAAATAAAGAAAATACTTCCTATAAAATTTTGTTTTTATTTCATATAAACAAAGATTCATTATTGCTATTTCCAATTTATTTATAGAAATTTGAAAGTTTCATTTCATTGATTACCACAATTAAATATACACACAGTGATTTCTTTTCGCCATTTTGAGAGAGGGTTTCTTTGTATAACAGTCCTGTCTGTACTGAAACTTACTCTGTAGAACAGGCAGGCCTTGAACTCACAGAGATAAACTTGTCTCTGCCTCCAGAGGGCTGGCTTTAAGGAGTGTGCCACTACCATCTGGCCAAGTGATTTTTTAACTATACCATATACATTGATTTTAGAGAACTTTAAATAAATAGCTTGTATGCAATTCACAAACGATTAAACCAGTGATGAAGATGAACAAATATGATTACTGGGTACAGAATGCTCTTAGGCATATGCAAATTCAGATGAAGGTCTCACAGGATTTATATACACATAGTGGAGTTGTCCCCCAATCTGAAATAAGTAGATGATGTCATTAGCAGGTATTGGGGATGGAGCAGAATGTCATGTTAACTAAAGAGACAAAATCTGGAAATTAAGATTTTTCACAGATTCTAGATGTCACAGTGCGCTTCTCTCTTTGGGTGTGCATATATACACATTTTTTCACATAAAAAAGTAGGAAAGGTATTATTTAAGAACAGAAGGCCTAAAGGAATTGGGACTTACTTCACATACTAAGTGAAGTAAGTATGACGAAAACATTATATGTCTCATAAATTAAACAAGAACAAATATCATGAAGTAAAAATAAAGGTGTTCTAACTAAGAAAAGAATCAGTATTTTCATGAGCAATATATGTGGTTGACAGAGGGGCAAATACCAACAAATGAAATGCTATACATGTGTTAATTACCATAATAAAAGCATGTATGATGTATGTTAATTAAAAATCATTATTACACCCAAAACAAAATTGGATACAATCCTGAATCTGGACCACTAGAATTGTGATTTGTACCCTCTAAGAAAGGTGAATTTGCTCTGTCTTCATATTAAAAAATCTTCCTTTCACATACTATATCCACATATTAGGTGCCCAGTATAGATCATCACAGGACCAGCGGTCATGTACATTTTAAATATTTCTCTTTAAATGTACTCTAAAATCTAGAAGAGGCTAGTAGTCCATTTGCCTAATCTCAAGTACTAAAGAAGACATATCACCACACACAGCAAAGACTTGCCCCATGTATTCCTAATTTCTCTGCAGTCCATGTGCACTGAAAGAGGCTCATCATTCCATGCTCATCAGAACACTCTCACACAGGCAGTACATGTTCTAGAATAAACTAAGTAGAAGACTAGGAAAATGGTATAAGTAGGTCACATCCCAGTTTCTATTTGCTCACCTGATATTCAAAATAGTCTTCTTTGCAGCCGCTTCAGGATTGTAAAGTGAGCAAAAACAATGTAGGAAATCAAAGATAAAGAAGAATAAATGGGCTATTGCAAGGTATTGATCTGTGAAAGAAGGAAGGAATATCGTGTTTTAGAAATCAAATATTCAGCTCGTCTTTTCATTAATAATGTTTGATGGGGAGTAGGAGAAGCGATATGTCTTATATAGTATATTAAATAAGGAACTGTGGTTTGGTGTTCTCTCTGGGTCTTGTTGAATATTTAAAAATCAACGTTTAATGTAAAAATGAACTGTAATTCTTTGATGAGCTGGATAGTTTTGGTACAGCAGAATTGAGGAAATTTCTGAATGTGGCCTGATTACTGGTTCTCAAGAGAGTAGAAACACGAATTTGGTAAATATTCTGTACCTGTCATTTTTGTAGCATAGGCCCCGCTGTACAAGTTGTGTGGAACTCAATTGCTCCAAATATGAAGCTGCTTTACCCTGACAAGAACTTTGTAATACAATGCCCAGTGTGTAACCATGAATTCTGACTTTTTAATACTTCTGAACCAATAGTGCATGCCTCATTGTGGATCATCTATTAAAGTCCCTGACAACCCATTCAAAGGCATTAACATTAATGGGCTCATGAGGCAGTCATGGTCCCTAGTTTTCCCAAGATTGCATCCTGACAGGGGCATTAATTTCCACAAAGATGAGTCATGTCATGAAACTACTTCAACTCTCCTCATATATATTTATCAACCAAATATAATGCCATGGACTGTAGACATCAGATGCAGAGCCACAGAGAAGAAAGTGTCAGAGATTGTTCAAGGAGTGAAGAAACACCAGAAAAAAAAGAATCATAAATGCACAGGTGTCTCCTCTCCATCTACAGAAATGAAAGCAGATAGGGATACATCTCTGCCCATTTGATGTGCATATCTGCATGGCTGGTCACAATTGACACTGCTCAGGCATACAACTGGACAAATATGTTCACTTTGACTTTCCTCTTCTTGCCCGTCAGCATTCCACTTCTTGTGTCCAGTTTCATTCATCACAGATGTTCCTGGAGAAGAAATCAGAATGAAGACATGATGGAGACTTGGTGACAGGTTGTGTCTTCTCCCTTGCAGCAGTGCAGTGGCCAATAGAAAAAGAGAATTTCAACAATGTTTTATTTCCTGAGGGATAGAAGATGAGAATCAGAGAAAAGATTTCAATCTTCTCCCCCATTTTCCCATCCTGCAATCAACAAACACCCAAAATTATTTTAGAGACTCATTGCTATTTTTCTAATTTTGATTTGTCCAGAGTGTTTTCTGTTTTTCTACCAGTTACAACTCCAACTTACAAGGCTGGAAGCTGAGTTAAGAAAGGAGTCTACCTTGTTCTATCATATATAGCCTTCCTCTTCAAAGTTTCTGTAGCACAGTAGCAGGTGATGACTAATCAAATGGACCACAATTCTGTTTCAATTAGTATCATTCTAGCAGGATACATGTAAACAGCCCTAGAGTAGATTCAGCTGATGGTCCCTCCTTTACTGTGTAGGTCCTAATGCACCTGATAGGACAACTAATATTTGTGGCACACTTAGCTGCAGAGAATTTTCACATAGATGTACACTTACTATTTCAGACATTCTGAATGTGGTTACATTATGTCTTCTGAAGCCTCATCGAGAATAGAAGTAGGAGACATGTTTATTGTGAACATCATGTTTTCCTATTCCTCTGTGCTTCACTTACATACATGTACAAAGCCTGGCCTTTAATTTCAAAGTCCCGTTCTTCACTCTCTAATTAGTAAAAAAATGAAATTATAGAGTGTAAATGATTTGTTTGCATTCTTTGAAAAGTGAGGCTGTGTGTTTGCCAGTATTTTATTGAGGATTTTTGCATCAATGTTCATGAGGGAACTCGGTCTGTAGTTCTCTTTCTTTGTTGTATCCTTGTTTGGTTTAGGAATCAGGGTAATTGTAGCCTCAGAGAAGGAGTTTGGTAATGTTCCTTCTGTTTCTATTATGTGGAAAAATTTAGAGAGAATTGGTATCTTTGAAGATCTGGTAGAATTCTGCACTGAAACCATCTGGTCCTGGGCTTTTTTTGTTGAGAAACTTTTAATAACTGTTTCTATTTCCTTAGGGGTTATTGGACTATTTAAATAGTTTATCTGGTCTTGATTTAACTTAGGTATGTGGTACCTATCCAGAAAATTGTCCATTTTTTTTAGGTTTTACAATTTTGTGGAGTAGAGGTTTTTGAAATATGACCTGCTAATTCCCTGGATTTCCTCAATGTCTGTTGTTATGTCCCACTTTTCATTTCTGATTTTGTTGGTTTGGATTCTCTCTCTCTGTCTTTTGGTTAGTTTGGATAAGGACTTGTCTATCTTGTTGATTTTCTCAAAGAACCAACTCTTTGTTTCATTAATTTTTGTATTGTTCTCTTAGTTTCTATTTTATTAATTTCATCTCTCACTTTAATAATTTCCTGGCATCTATTCTTCCTGGGACAAAGAAACTGAGAAGGAAATCAGAGATACATCACCCTTTACAATAGCCACAAATGACATAAAATACCTTGGGATAACACTAACAAAGCAAGTGAAGGACCTATATGACAAGAACTTTAAGTCCCTGAAAAAATAAATTGAAGATGTCAGAAAATGGAAAGATCTCCCATCGCTCATGGATAGGCAGAACTAACATAGTAAAAATGGCAATTATACCAAAATGAATCTACAGATTCAATGCAATCCCCATCAAAATACCAACACAATTCTTCACAGACCTGGAAAGAATAAAACTCAACTTGATATGGAAAAACAAAAAATCCAGGATAGCCAAAAGAATCCTGTACAATAAAACAACCTCTGGAGGCATCACAACCCCCCGACTTCAAGTTAACTATAGAGATACAGTAATAAAAACAGCTTACAGTTGGCATAAAAACAGACATGTGGACCAATGGAATCGAATTGAAAACCCTGACATTAACCCACACACCTATGAACATATAATGTTTGAAAAAGAAGCCAAAAGTGTACAATGAAAAAAAGAAAGCATCTTCAACAAATGGTGCTGACATAATTGGATATCAATGTGTAGAAGGCTGCAAATAGATCCATATCTGTCACCGTGCACAAAACTTAAGTCCAAGTGGATAAGGACCTCAATATAAATCCAGCAACTCTGAACCTACTAGCAGAGAAAGTAGGAAGTAGTCTTGAACTGCATTTGCATAGGAGATCACTTGCTAAATATAACACCATTAGCACAGACACTGAGAGAAACAATCAATCAATGGGACCTCTTGAAACTGAGAAGCTTTTGTAGAGCAAAGGATACAGTTAACAAGGCAAAGCAACAGCCTACAGAATGGGAAAAGTTCTTCACCAACCCCCCATCTGAAAGAGGACTGATATCCAGAATATATAAGGAACTCAAGAAATTATACATCAAGAGGATCAACAGTCCAATTGAGAAATGGGCTTTAGAAGTAAACAGAATTCTCAACAGAGGAAACTCAAATGGCTGAAAGACATTTAAGGAATTGCTCAACATCCCGAATCATCAGGGAAATGCAAATCAAAACAAATCTGAGATACCACCTTACGCCTGTCAGAATGGCTAAGACCAAAAACACTGAAGACACTTTATGCTGGAGAGGATGTGGAACTAGGGGAACTCTCCTCCACTGCTGGTGGGAATGCAAGCTTGTACAACCACTTTGGAAATCAATATGGTGCTTTCTTAGAAAATTGGGAATCAATCTCCCCCAAATTCCAGCTATACCTCTCTTGGGCATATACCCAAGAAATGCTCAATCATACCACAAGAGCACTTGCTCAGCTATGTTTTTATCAGCATTGTTTGTAATAGCCAAAACCTGGAAACAACCTAGATACCCTTCAACTGAAGAATGGATAAATAAAGTGTGGCACATATACACAATGGAATACTACTCAGCAGAGAAAAAAAATATGACATCATGAGATTTGCAGGCAAATGCATGGATCTAGATAAAATCATCCTGAGTGAGGTAACCCAGACTCAGAAAGACAAATATGGTATGTACTCACTCATAGGAGGATACTAGATGTGGAACAAGGATGACTGGACTCCTACTCACATCACCAGTGAGGCTACCTGGAAACAGGACCCCAAGAAAGACACGGGGATCACCCAATGACAGAGAAATGGATGAGATCTAAATGAACAGCCTGGACATGAGTGGGAGCAATGAAGGGCGAGGGTCGTGGGAAAGAGATCATGAGATACCAGCTGGATCAAGAAAAGAGAGGGAGAACAAGGAATAGGAGACCATGTTAAATGAAGACCACATGAGAAAAGGAAGAAATAAAGTGCTAAAGAGGCCCACAGAAATCCACAAAGATACCCCCACAAAAGCCTGCTGACAATGGTCGAGAGACAGAAAGGACTGACGTACTTTGGTGATGGGATGGCCAAACACCCTAATAGTTGTGCCAGAAACACCATCCAAGGACTGAGGAATCTGGATGCAGACATCCACGGTTAGGTCCCATGTGGAGAGATCAGAGTCTAATTAGTGAGAAATAGGAGGGTTTATATGAATGAGAATTGTTGAATCCAAGGTTGGATAAAGCACAGGGACAAATAGCCAAACGATTGGAAACACATAAACTATGTATCAAAGGCTGAGGGTCCCCCAACTGGATCAGGCCCTCTGAATAGGTGAGACAGTTGATTGGCTTGATCTGTTTGGGAGGCATCCAGGCAGTGGTACCAGGTCCTGGGCTCATTGTATGAGTTAGCTGTTAGAAACCTGGGACTTTTGCAGGGACGCATGTCTCAATCTGGGAGGAGGGCCTGGACCTGCATGGACTGAGTCTATCAGGTCGATCTCAGTCCTCGGTGGAGACCTTGATCTGGAGGAGGTGGGAATGGGGGGTGGGCTGGGGGGAAGCGGAAGGGTGCAGGAAGGGAGAGAACAAGGGAATCTGTGGCTGTTATGTAGAACTGAATAGTATTGTAAAATAAAATAAATCATAAAAAAAGAAAAGTGAGGCTGTCACAGCTGTGGTATGAGATACTTGGAGACACTTGAGAACAGTGTTAGAGGAGTTACTTATTTACACATCATTGCCATTATTTAAGAAACATGTGTCTTCTTTCTTTATACTTATTTTTTTTATTCTCTGACACCTCCCAACTACCTCTTATGCTTACTTTCTGTAGTTTTGCTTATAATATATGCATATTTTGCAAAACTGGGCATAATACACATTTCAATTTGCAGATTGTTGATGGCAGTTATCAAACACAGTACTTTAGTTCACTGGGCCACTCTAACGGCTCAGGTACTTAAGTTTCTGAATGTTTCGTGTGCAGGAGTTAGTGTTTGACCCTCACAAGTTTTAGTCACAAATTCCTATTGTGTGATACCAAAATTTTCAATGATATTTTTCTGGGTTGTGATAAAGAAACATTAAAATAAGTTTTATTTTAAAAATGTACAGGTAAATCTTATTTTTATACATAAAGAAAACACAGTGGGACAGTTGCTAAGTGGAAATAAGACTATATTTAACTCTGAGTGAATCATTCAGAATGAAGGAATATGTTTGATATGTAATCGTCAGAAGATAGGAAATGTCTATAAAGAAACATAAGTTACAATTCTTCCAATAAACAGAAACACAAGTTGATATTGTTCACTCCCAATTGTATATTACTCATTTTTATTACAAAATATACCCTCATAAATAATCTTTCATACATTTTACACTTTATAGTCTTCCATTTTATAAAGATTTAATACTGGCATATTCAAATTTCAGTAGGATGCAAATTTTGTTTTAGTGTAAGTGGAAAGATAGTCATGAGATGTTTTCTAGAAAAAAGATATGTTGATCAGATATACTAAGTGTGAATATTGACATGCCCTTAATCTCTGAACTCAGGATCTGGAGCAGGAATATCTCTGTACATTTCAGGTCAGTGTGCTATAGATCAAGGTATCATTCAAAAGCATATAATCCATTCCCCACTATTGCCTATGTAAGCATTAGTCCTGTCCATACATACAGGTGAATGCTGACATATAACTTTACCAAACACATCTCTGGTAGTTAAATTTATTTTAAAAATTCTCTAAATAAAGATTTTACACCTGCATTAGATAAACCATAAAAACAAAAGAACAAGACAAAATGGATATGAGGGTATATGTTAAATAGATTGCCCACTGATTATAAAAGAATATAAGAAAAAGACCCAAGTGTACAAACTATTGTGTGCTCATAAAACATTATTTGACTGCCTTGGCCAAGTCAGTTAAAATCATAAGAACATGCCATAGTCTAATTGGTTCACATATCACATGTATTTTCGTTATTGCTTATAATTCCAAAATGAAGACATGATCAGGATTGCTGCTTGGGTAAAGCCTGTGTCTTTGTCTTTATCTGCTAAGTAAGCACTCCCAAAGCAGAAATGGACACTACTGTCTGTGGAAGATACCAATGGCTCATGTCATTTATGGGAGATGCACTCTCATGACATCTAAAAGCTATTTTAAGCTCCCAGGTTCTTATGTCATTCCAACGTCACAGCACAGGACATTTGTTTCAGTATTTGGGGGTGGTTGTGAATACCATCCAGTTCATTATAGTCCTTCTATTGACTACAAAGGATTATCTGTATATCTCTGTCCATAATAAATACCATACCCTTTTCCAGAACACCAACTGAAAACAAACACTTTCCATTGGCCTTGGCTTTTTTCCCTGGATGAAGTCAATAGGAATCCTGATCTTTTGCCAAATATGTCATTAGTATTTGAATTCTCTGAAGGTGCTTGTAAGACTGTGTCAGAATTATACAGTCTCATGCCTTTATTTGGAAAAAATCAAGATTTTTACCTTAATTATAATTGTAATGAAGGCACTACGTGTATAGTGATGCTGACAGGACCAATCTGGGAAACATCTGCAATGCTCTGCTTGGTCAACCTCCACCGCCAAGATTCCAGGAACAGAGTGAGTGTTGGCTTATCCAGATCTCAGGTCTCCAGGTGCCTCCATTGGCATTGCCTTGTAGGCATGACAATTGCCGAAGTCTCAATGGGGGTTGGAACTTCCAGATCAAAGCTGGAATGGCTACTGACTACATCTGTCTTTATGTTTTTTTCTTTTCAGTTTTTAATGTGACATTTTATTAATACTTTGAAAGTTTCAGCCATGCATGCTATCCATACAGTGAATTTTTCTCCCTGTAGAAAATGTTTCTGGTTTGTAATATAAAAAGAAAATTGACTGTTACCACTGTACTATATTATTTCCAGTAAAGTGCAATATCCTCTTGATGCCATTCTGATTACTACAAAGTACTTGTCCTTTTTTCTGCTGAAAATTTGACGTAGATGATGAAAGACTGAGGCTCAATGTAAGGAGGATTAAAATAAACATTTTCAAACCATTAATTATTATTATATAATTCACCTTGAGACATTTACCTACAGGTTCCTAAATGGTCAACATCTCTAACCACACATGAAGATAATATTTTCATAACCCATTTAAATACCCTATGAGTGATAACTTTGTTCTTTTTTATTTCTTTTTCCTATTAAATATGTATGGATGTCTTGTCTGCATGTATGCCTCTGCAACACTGGTACTCCTTGTGCATATAAATGTCAAAACAATGATTTGGATCCCTGGGAATTGGAAACAGTTCAGGGCCACACAGTGGGTGCTAAAAATCAAACTTGGGCCTTTTATCTGGTCAGGAATTGTTATAGACAACTGAGCCAATTCTCCAGCCATGAAGCATGTCCTGTGTAAAAGAAATTATTCATTAGAGGAATGTTTCTTGATACCACTAATTTTTTCAGTTCATCCAAACAAGAGTGTGTCTAATTTCCATATGTGTGTGGGGAGGAGGTAGTAGAAAAAAAATAAATGACTTCTTAGAATTTATAAATGATTTATTCTCCTATAAGTCTAAGGTATGTTATAGGTATGAATTCTGATGTGGGTAGTTTCATGGTATCCAATTCCAAATTCCTGACTATAAAGTAGCATGAAATTTAAAGGTGCAAACTTCAGAAATGTCCTCAAGTTTGAAATAAAGTTGTATGTCATGGATACCAGATAATATAAAATCTATAAAATATTCTTTTTCAGAATGACAAGGAAAGTTATTATCAGGGAAGAGGACATATGAGCTGAAGGTTCAGAAAAACTGAACTTTCTATCCATTCAGAGAGCAGCAATGAAATTTCAAGTGTGCTCTAACCAAGCTCACTTGAGTAGTACAAAAGACATCCGCTGGAGGCATATAGAAGATTAGGAACAATGCACGCTGTGCTCTACTCCCAGATATAAAATTTCAATGCAGAAAAAGAAACAAAAGTATAAAGAAATCAAATCAATACAACTCCAAATGTCAGAGGCATAGGCTTAATTGTGAGTATGTTCAAAGACATACTAAAAAGTAATCCAAAGAATGTTTATAACAGTATTCCAGAATATCAAACAGGACAAAAATCACCTCCAGGAGAATACAATGAGATCACAAAAACTTGCATACCATAAGGAACTGAGTGAACATGTGACTAACATGTTTGAAAGGGTATAAAATGATGAAAAATTTAAACTAAAATATGTAAAGGAAAGAAAATAAATTAAAAAATTCTAGTAAAAATTCTCACTAACAAAATATTTCAAGTTGAAGATAATATGGCATACTTGAAGACAAGGAAAAGAATTAGAAAACTGAAACTGTGACAAAGGTAAAAATAAGGACAAGTGAAAGATATATGGGACCAGGGGGATAGGATTAAAGGAACAAATTTACAATGAGCAGAAGAGAAGAAGAAGGACTTACCAAGACATCAACAGTATATCCAGTAAAATATAATGGGAATTTCCCAAAATATAGGGAGACATGTGGACATCTAGAGACAGGAGGCATTTAAATTCTAAACATGTATCAGATAGATACCTCCCCATGACATATTTTACTTAAAATTTGAATTATAAAAATAAAGAAAGGAAACTGAAGGCTGCAGACAGAGAAACCCATTTCTTCAAAAGGTCCCTTCCAGATAACAGCAGATTCCTTCATGAACTCTTTTAAAAGGGGAGAGTATCAGTGATGCAACTCAAGTAGGTAGAGATATAACTGCCAAACACTCTTACTATACTCAACAAAGTTATCCTTTATAGTGAAAGGAGGCTCTTCACGGGTATAAACTTGACTACATCTGGAATTTATTATTATTACTATTATTTGAGACAGGGTTTCTCTGTGTAGCTTTTTTTGACAGTTTATAAAAATGGCACATTTGTTGCTACAGAATGGTCATGTACATGACTTCATCGAATAACTACAGATGGGAACAGGTAATGGTCTAGACCAAGCTGGGTGGTTTGCCTCTTCAGGAAGTCCAGCACACAACCTGTTTGGACACTTCTACAAATCAGAAATACACAAAAAACATGAAAAATCGAGGCACTCAGCCACACATTGAAAACAAGATGTAACTGTTTATCATTTTTTGAAATGTTTTCCCTTTTTTCTTTTTTTAACACTTTTTAAAGTTTTTAATGCTGCAGCTATGTATACAATCACAAAAAAAAGAAAGAAAAAAGTCTGAACTGCAACCCTACAACTAAAAACAAAAACAAAAACAAACAAAAGAAGCTACCATACAGTTTCATCTCGGTAACACATGGTAAAATAACATCTTTTAAATAGTAAAATATCTCTGTGTAGCTTTGGTGCCTGTCATGGATCTTGCTCTGTAGTCGAGGTTAGCCCCAAACCAACAGATTTCTGCCTGGCTCTGCCTCCCTAGTGCTGGAATTAAAGGCGTGCACCACTGCCAACCAGCTCATCTGGAATTTATTAAACCTCAAAAATAGAAGACATACTTGAGAGGTTTTTTTTTTTTTTTTTTTTTTTTTTTTTTTTTTTTTTTTTACTTAATGTCAAGTAGGAAAATACACTGTTTTCCAGATCTTTAAGATAGGAAGACGTGCCTTATATTGAGTAATGGTGGTACATGCCTTTAATCCCAGCACTCAGAAGGCAGAGGAAGGTGGATCTTTGAGTTTCAGGCCAGACTCTTTTACAAATTGAGTTCCAGGACAGCCAGGGATACAAAGAGTAATCATGTCTGTGAAAGCAAACCAAAAAAAGAAAGAAGGAAGGAAAAGGAATCATGCTTATAATTGATATCTATTTTTAATTAAATTTTAATTTTTTTATATTTTTTTATTTTTTAACTTAATTTAATTTTACATATCAGCCACGGATTCCTCTCCCTGTTCCCCCTTCCCCCCAGCCCACTCCCATTCCCATCTCCTCAAGGGCAAAGACTCCCCAGGGGATACAGTCCCGACTCCCAGGGTGAGCAACGAGTCCCTGCTTAAGCCCCAGGTTCCAAACAGCCAGCTCATGCACTGAAGACAGGTCCTGGTCCCACTGCCTGTATGCCTCCCAAACCCATCAACCTAATCAACTGTCTTGCTTATCCAGAGGGCCTGATCCAGTTGGGTGCTCCTTAGCTATTGGTTCATAGTTCATGTGTTTCCATTAGTTTGGCTATTTGTGCCTTTTCCAACATTGGTTTCAACAATTCTTGCTCATACAAACCCTTCTCTTTCTCGCCAATTGGACTCCTAGAGCTCCACCTGGGGCCTGGCCGTAGTTCTCTCAATCTGGTTCCCTCAGTCATTGGATGAGATTTTTAGCATGATAATTAGGGTGTTTGGCCATCCTATCACCAGAGTAGGTCAGTTCAGTCTTTCTCTCAACCATTGCTACTCACAACTCCAGGGAGACTACCTAGAAAACAGGACCCTAAGGAAGACGCAGGGATCAACCAATGACAGAGAAATGGATGAGATCTACATGAAAAACCTGGACGTGAGTGGGGGTAATGAAGGGCAAAATTCAAGGGAAAGAGAGCTTAGGGGAGCAGGAGATCCCAGCTGGATCAAGAACAGAGAGGGAGAACAAGAAATAAGAGACCATGATAAATGAAGACCACACGAGAATAGGAAGAAGCAAAGTGCTAGAGAGTTCTACAGAAATCCACAAAGATACCTCCACAATAGACTATAATTGATATCTTTTAATATCACACATCTTACTTTCTGGATCTTAAGTTGGGAAGACACAACTTTAAATTACATCATTTAATATTGAAGATTCACCTCTAATCTGGGCTGCTCCCTCTTCTGGAAGCCTACATAAGGACATAGAAAAAGGAAACTTGTGCTATTTGACTGCATGCTAAATTAGTCCATTTATTTCCTGGTATTAGAAGCATAATTTATAGGACTTAAGTGTTAAATGAAGATCAACTGAGTCATACATTATCATGGAATGAGAAGTTTCTCCATCCCTGGACTTGCTATTTATACCTAGCAATTGTTAGATTATCTAGACCATTTCCTAAAAGACATCCTAATTCATTATATATATATATATGTGTGTGTGTGTGTGTGTGTGTGTGTGTGTGTGTGTGTGTGTGTGTGTGTAAAGAGAGAATCAGAGGAACATAGTAAGGGAGACAAAAAGACATAGAAAGATTCATTTTTATAATTTCTGTTTCTCTAGAGAACCCTAACTAATTCAGAGACAGACCAATGTTCTGTGATGCATGTTAGTTATAAGAATTCATAACCATGCTAACATTTCTAAAGAAGACACATAAAGAACTCATACACACAAAAAGTAAGATAAATACAAGTGGTCAGGGAAGACAAAGACAAGGTTAAAATTTCTCCTCCTGAGGCTGACTATCAAGTTCCAGCTACTAAAGTATTGAAGTACAATTAGCAAAAACTCCCTTGTGACTTTCCTAATTAATATATCTAATCAATATTAAATGCTTCATGCTAACATGGGTTTCCCATTTTTCCTTTATACACTGCCATTTTCCTAAAGGTCACATCTCTGTCCTCTCTATTTAGAGGCAATTCTTTGTCCTCCCTGTCCAAAAACCCCTTCCCAACTCTCTTGTTGCTTTACCCTTCTCTTTCATTCTCTGTTTCATGATTTTGCTTCCCATTTCCTGGCCATTGACCTCTGGTGCAAACAAATATACTTTGTGTTGAGAACTTGGTCTTGACATGTGATGTGCAGACTCCAAGGGTCATAACTGATTCTGTTTAGTATTTTCTCTATGTCAAAAGGTTTGGGCTGGCAATATGATACTAGAAAGTGTACTACAGGACTTGTCCAAATAGAAAACCCAGTCTCCATCAATTACAAGAACAACATTAATAAAACAGATAGAAAGACATCAGGAGGCACTATAACCATGGAAAGTACAATACACATTGTGAAAAGTAATGGTAAATTTACCAGTTGAAGCCCTTTCATCCTAGTATTCAGAATATACTGAAATTACATGTGCTTTCTGATAATATAGCAAATGGCATCATCAACACACAGTTAAATAGACAACATAATGATTGTTTAATTAAATTCTCATAAAATAATGAATGAGTATTTTGAAATGGAAGCATTGGTATGCAGCAATGTAATTCAATTACATCATCAAAAACAAATGATGATGTGCTGATATTGCAATGCTTGCTTCTTCAACACACTTAATTGTAATATGTCAAGAAATGACTGAAGAAGCATTAGTCATATTTTCTCTCTCCATCTGATGTGGATAAATGTTTGAGGTGTCCAGAGGACCTCTATGCCAAAAGAGAGCAGAACCAGTGCATTCCCAAATCTGTGATCTTTCTGAACTACGAAGATCCATGGGGGTTTTCTTTTGCCTTAATGGCATTGTGTTTCTCTGCATTCACAGTTCTGGTTCTTGGGATCTTTGTAAAGCACCATGACACTCCCCTTGTGAGGGCCAACAACCGGTATCTTAGTTACATACTGCTCATCTCACTCACCTTTTGTTTCTTATGCCCCTTGCTCTTCATTGGCCAAACCAAATCAGCTACCTGTGTCCTGCAGCAAATCACATTTTTAGTTGTATTCACTGTGGCTGTTTCCACTGTGTTGTCCAAAACAGTGACTGTGCTGCTGGCCTTCAAAGTCACAGTCCCTGGAAGAATGAGATATTTTCTGGTCTCGGGGGCACCCAACTACATCATAGCCATCTGTACCCTCATCCAAATTATTGTCTGTGCAATTTGGCTTCAAGTTTCTCCTCCCTCTATTGACACTGATACACACTCTGAGCATGGCCAAATCATCATTGTATGCATCAAAGGCTCAGTTACTGCATTTTACTGCATCTTGGGATACCATGGCTTGCTTGCCTTGGGAAGCTTCATTCTGGCTTTCTTGGCCAGGAATCTCCCTGACAAATTCAATGAAGCCAAGTTGCTAACCTTCAGCATGCTGTTGTTCTGCAGTATCTGGGTCACCTTTCTCCCTGTCTACCATAGCACCAAGGGCCAGGCCATGGTTGTTGTGGAGGTATTCTCCATCTTGGTCTCTAGTGCAGGCCTGCTGGGATGTATCATTATGCCCAAGTTATACATAATTTTGTTTAAACTAGAGAGAGATTCTCTTGAAAAGATAAGGGAGAAAACATCTTCCTGAACATCCATTTCATAAATTGTTACTGATAACTCTAGTGTTGGTATAGAACCACTGATTCTAATGTAATACAAGATGTATGCATTAGCTATTGACTCTCATTGTTTATCATGTCAAGAAATTCCATGTATACCACTTTTCTGTGGCCTACAATCTTCCACTCAGCCTCTTATTTTATAAGACCTGATTCTTTGATATTAGTGCATATGAGATGTGTTTTTTCTCTAATGCAAAGTAAATAGAAATAAAAAAATAATTCTTTTGATATATGAGTAAATGTGTGACATGGAATGTAAGAGAAAACAGAAAGTTTATGGTAGATTGAATGAATGTTTTCAGATGATGAAACTAATTTTCCCCTTGCAGAAGACAGAAAAATCCTGTTGCATTCTGGGAGTTAGAAGAGTAAATCTTAAAATACAGAAAAATGTTTTGTTAAATAGCTAGAAAGAATATTGAGAAATATGGAGAGATATCTCAGCATTTACAGTCATGTATGGCTTTTTCAGAGGAGATGGGTTCACTAAACAATCCACACATCTTGCAGTTCACTGCCAACTATTCACAATAGCTCTAATGGATCAGATACACTCTTCTGGCTTCTGAGAACACCTACACACAGATGTGAACAGAATAACACACTCAAAAATCATAAATACATAATTGAAATTAAATTAATGTTTTAAATTGAATTTTACATAGCACTATAGTGCAACACTTGTTTTCTTTGTCTTCCTGTTCACTGAAAATAGATTTTCTTTCACATAATGTCTCCTGATTATGTTTTCGCCTCCTTCTGCTCATCCAAGATCCTACCCACATCCCTTTCTATCTGAAACCACCCCATTTCTATCATTCATTGGAAAACAATCATGGTTCTTTGAGATAATAATAAAAATGTACTAAGATAAAGACAATCTCACACATTGGAATTGGTCAAAATGGGCATACAGAAGGAAAAAGTACCCAAGAGAAAGCATGAAAATCTGACCCATGTGTTTGCATATTCAGAATATCCATAAAAAATTACAATTTTATACATATACATATACATATACATATACACATATCAAGATTATCTGATAATGATTGAACAAGGCCTTGATCTAAGAGTATAACACAATGCAATTACAAGACATTTTATTGCCCTTTAAAGAACTGTAGCATTTGATTTTACTGTATAGCTCAGATACTTAGATTCTGATTCTTTTTTACCCAAGTTGAGTATTTATTCATTCAAATCAGATATTGGTTGCTTACTCTTACAAATTTGTGCAACCATTTCCCTAGTTATCCTGGAGGCAGGACATCATTATAGATCAAAGGGTTTTTGGATGTGTTGGCAATTACAGTTCTTTTTTGTTAATGGCCCTAGTACATTTCAGTATCAAAGACACTAGAATACTGGATGAAAGTTCCATGAAGGCACCAGATCAACTTCTGCATGTTTAATATGTTATGAAGGTGAAGTTGGGAAGATCTTATTAATGGGTCCTTGCCACCAGTTTGTGGAGGACAACCTACAATCCTGGCCACAGTTTGGATTTTTTGGTGACTACCATGGGATCCCTTTGGGCAAGAACTTAATTAGATGTGACCCAATTCATTTTGTGGTGAAATGGCCAGTTGGGTCTCTGTCTCCCTTATTATTTTGTGAATTTATTTAGATCCCCTTTAGGCATGTGTATAATTTAGAAAGCTTCTACTGTATTTGGTTTATACATTACTCCTCAAATGGCTTTTAATTTTAGCCAACTTTCTATACATTTTCTCACTCTTCCTTCTTGCCAGCACTCTCCTGTTGATGTAACCATTTTGTTAAATCAGAAACACAGAGCCAATGCAGAGATGAAAGTCCAAGAGGTCAGAGCTAAGAGCTAAAATCCTTACCCTTCACTACTGCTGCTATCCTCTCCAGCCAAGAGACCTACTTCCTGTCCGTTTGTCTTTTTTTATAGACTTTCTATTCAGACTTCTCATTGGTTGTAAACCCAACCACATCACCTCCTCATCACTGCCTGTCTGTACAGACCTCCAGGTCTTTTATGGTCGGTATTGAGATTAAAGGCATGTGTCTCCATGCTGGCTGTATCCTTGAACACAGAGATATCTGCCTAGCTCTGCCTCCCAAGTGCTGGGATTAAAGGCATGCACCACCACTGCCCTGCTTCTGCTATGGCTTGTTCTAGATCTGACCTGCAGGCAACTTTATTCATTAACATACAAATAAAATCCCATTTCAGTACAAATAAAATATCATCACATTTCCCCTTTTCTATTTTAATAAAAAGAAAAAAGGAAAGTTGTAACTAATATAAGAAAAACTATATACAAAAGTACAATAACTATATACCATATATACAAGCAATAAATACCTTAAAATGTCTAGTCCATTTGTATTTGACAAATTCAGAGAAAATAATTCCTTTGTCTATCCTATTTTGGTGAGTCCAAAATGTACCTAAATCAGTTTCTATCCTAACTAATCTTCAACTATAACTAACTAATCTTCAACTCCCTCAGAGACCCAAGAAGGAAATAATATTACCTAGCAAAAATAAAAACAGGAAGTGCATGCAAGCAACTACCAAAAAAATGTGAGTTGACAGAAACAGCCAGCTGCCTGGACAGTCACCCAAAGTTTCTCCACAGCATTGGGACATTATCTTCAGCCTATAGGCTTAGAGTATCTGACAGACTCATTTGTGAAGTAGGATGTACACAAGGTCAAGAGTTGGACCACACATTTGATGAGAGCAGCCCATGTATCAGAAACATATGAATTCCACTAGTGTCATGTCATGATTCAGAATCTTAAATTCTGGAAATTGTTGATGTTTTTTGAATTCAGCTGTCCATTCTTCTTGGCTATGTGTGTGTATATGTGTGTGTGTGTCTTCATCTCAGCATCTTATTCTCTATATCCTTCTATTAAATGCCAGTCTACTATTGAGAGTTGTGAGTTTAGTTACTCTTCAAGAATAACTGTTTCAGCTGCTGTTCCACTGCACATCAGAAGCCACCGGCCCACTGGCTGTTCAGCTGCCTTCGAAGAAAAGTGCACAGTACCTTTTCCAGCTTGCAAAGGCCACTTCAGGGATGGTGCCATCTTGTCCTGGCCTCAGAAAATGCCTTTTGATAAAGCCACAACCACACTTGTCTTAGAAATAATCACCCTTTGTTTCATGTCCTGTATGTCCATTTTGTCCTGTTGTCAGCAGTTAATTCAAGGATACTTTGTTGTCCAGTGGCTAATTTTTGTGACAATGAAAGTTAACTCCATATGCAGTTTCGTCAATGCCCATATTTTCTCTGAAGTAGAGCGGTACTGCCAGGAGCTGACATGTCTCATAGTCATAATAAAAAAGAAAAAAATTTCTAAGATATTAAAACCTTTTAAATGCCATATTCTGTAGATCTCTGAAGGATTTGAAGATGACCTGTCTATCTAAAATATATCTGCTCAATCTTGAAAACATACCTAATATGACCACAAGTTCTATTGTAATGTCTAACTACTAACTTTCATTTCTTTATATCCTAATAGTTGGTAGAATCAGCAAATTGCATTACATTGCTGAATAAATGCTATAAGTACAATATCTTGAACAAGATTAGAAATATATATATATAAAATTTTCTGTCAATATCAATTTCAATATATATATATATATATATATATATATAATTTGTATACAATATAAAACAATACAATACAATGTAAAGTATTTCAAACTAGTAATTGTCTTATTCTTTTTCTTTTTTAAAAAAACAAGAACCTTAAATCTAATCTCCTTTGCTTAGCCCTTTTCCTAACCCTTAACAACAACTTGTAACCAACCCTCCTAAGCAATGAAAATTATCCCAGACCCAAAACCCATAAAAAGACCAAATAAACCACCTGCATCACACCACCTCTTTGGGAATGTGGGCGTCATATTCTTAAAATTGTTTCCTGCTGTGTATGGGAAAAGGTACCTTTATTCTGAAAAGAAAAATTTTAGGTTAATTGTCAAATTCTAGGAAAGATATCTATATCCTTCATTGTCCAGTTTGAGCATAAGGCCAAAGTTCAGAGTTTATCTCAAGTTCTTATTCAAGTAGTCTTTGAAATTGGATAATATCAGCTAGCACTCTCAAAATTGCTGTGAGCACTTGGTAGTCTAAAGCTGATCTGTAGATGATGCTTGTCATCTTAGTGATATTATTATTGTCCACGTGGAATTGTTCTTGTTGTTGGGCCCCATCTTCTTCCTGGAGAATTCAGTTGATGTTAGGCCTGGCTATGATTTCCTGCAGAAACCTGATAAGAGACTCAAACACAAAGACATGTATAGGCAGCTAATTAAAGCCTTTTTTCTAGAATTATTTAGTATTCTATATGACCATTCATATCTTAACAAAGTTTAATATATATATATATATATATATATATATATATTGTAAATTTGATATAAAATTCATACATTAAGAAAAGTTTAAAGAATCAGAATAGAATTAAAGAATTGAGATTAGTAATAGAATAGTCCCTTAATTAATTTGGTTTTTCTCCTGTCCCATATCAGAAGATGGCTCTTTTCTTCTGGCATGATACAGGGAGTTTGCATTTTCCTTTTAACAACATTTTGAGTTTAAAAAAGGTGAGAGCCATTCTCCAACTCCAAAGTCAGCTTCAAATTTTAATTGAACTGGGACTATTAGAAGACCAATAGTGATAAATGTCTTTAAAGAAGAGCAGAAACAAACATTTAGGAAGACTTATGAATTTTTTTAGATGATATACCCATAGGCCATTTCACTCTGTTCCCTGGGATAGAAGATTTGTTCCTTTTCTTCATTTGTCCAGTGTTCTTCAGATTCCTTAATCTTCATTCTCCTAAAAGACAAAAACAAAAACCTTTCCCCAAGACTAATTTTGGGCAGGTTCCCTTTCAGCAAGTTATTATCTAATTAAATGAAAAGGCCTGTGTTTCTAGTATAAGTTAGTTTAAATTGGATGTTCATGCTAGTTGATGAACTATCACCTCCTCTAATTAAGAGGTCTCTCTTGTTCAAATCAAACCTTTATCAATTTTGATGGTATCCACAGCTTATCTTCTCCCATAGAAACAAAAGCAAAACATCGTCCCCAACGTAACACATACCCTGGTTTTCATTCTGAGGTCAGCACATTCTTAAAGTATATAGGCTGATTTAATTCTGTAGTTTTTTTCTATTATCCAATGTCTCTCTGCAGCTGTTGTTCCTTTCTCATTGGCATTCAGAAAATTCAAAGTTGATAGAGCATTATGGAGTCTATTTCTGGGGGATTTGTTACCTCATTCTTTTTATTTAGCATAACCTTTAGAGTTCTGTTTGATCTTTCTATAACTAGTTGATCTGTAGGACTTTGTGGTATAGCTGTAATATGAATTATATTGTAATAAGCAAAAAACTATTTTATTTTAACAGAGACATATGATCGAGCATTGTCAGTTTTGATTTGTGCAGGTATACCCATGATGGCCATAACTTCTAGCAAATGAATGATTACAGAATCAGCTTTTTCTGAACTCAAAGCAGTTGCCCATTAAAATCCTGAATAAGTATCGATGGTATCGTGTACATATCTCAATTTTCCAAATTCTGCAAAGTGAATCACATCCATCTGCCAGATTTCATTCCTCTGAGTACCCTTTGGGCTTTATCCTGCTCATAATGGTATCTGATTATAGAAGCAACAAGTAGGACATTTCTTTACTATTTCTTTGGCTTGTTGCCAGGTTATGGAAAAATTCTTTTTTAAACTTTCACTAATGACATGGGTTTTTTTTATGAAATTCTGAGGCCTCCAGCATATTTCCTATCAATAATTTATCAGTCTCATCATTACCTTGTGCTAGAGGGCCTTACAGATCAGTATGGGATTGGATGTGAGTTATATATAAAGGAAGACTACTTTTCCTGTTAGTAACTTTTAACTGAATAAATAGTGAAGTTAACTCTGAAGCATCAGGGATAAATTTTGCAGTCTCAATGTGTAATACCACTCTTTCAGCATACTGAGAGTCAGTTACTATGTTCAAAGGTTCTGATAAATCCATTAATACTAACAGAAGAGCATACAATTCTGATTTTTGAACTGAATTATAAGGAATTTGAACAACTTTACTTAAAATTCCTGATTTGTAACCTGTCTTTCCTTATTTGTTTGCATCTGTACAAACTTTACAAACTGCAGATATAGTTTTTTAATTTTTCCCATACAATTCCAGGCAAAATCCAATCAGCTTTCTTTATAAGATCCATTCTGTTACTTTTGGGATATTTGCTGTTAATTTCTCCCAAAAAATTATTGCAAGCTCATTGTCATGGTTCACTTTCTGCCCATAATTTTTCAATGTCCTCTTTAGTTAAAGGTATGACAATTTCTGCTGGGTCTATTCCTGCTAATTGACGAAGTCTCACTTTTCCTTTCCAAATCAATTCAGAGATTGTTTTGTACACAAGTTTTTAATTTTTTATTTAGTTTATTTGGTAAAAATGTCCATTCCAATATAATACCTTCCCTCTGCAATAATATTCCTGTAGAATACTGCCTAGAGTTTAAAATAACCAAAATGAAATCCTGCTTTGGATCAATACAATCCACGTGCCCTTCATGTACTTTCTTTTCTACCAAGACCAATTCTTTCTCAGATTCAGGAGATAATTCTCTTGGACTATTTAAGTCCTTGTCACCTTCTAAAGTTTTGAACAAATTAGTCAGTTCATCCTTTTTTACCCCAACAGTAGTTCATAGATGAGAAATGTCTCCAAATAATCTTTCAAAAGCCATTAAGAGTCTATAGTAGATCACTCCTCATTTTCACCTTTTGGGGTCTAATTTTCTGTAGTTCTATTTTATATCCTAAATAATTAATAGAATCTCCTCTTTGTATCTTTTCAGGAGCAATTTGTAATCCCCAGAAAGGCAAAATTTTCTTTGCTTCTTCAAACATTCTTTCTAAAGTATCTGCATTTGAGTCAGCTAGTAAAATATCATCCATATAATGATAAATTATAGATTTAGGAAATTTTTTACGTATCACTTCCAATGGCTGTTGTACAAAATATTGGCACAGAGTTGGGCTATTCAACATTCCCTGTGGAAGGACCTTCCATTGAAATCTTTTAATCAGTTGAGAATTATTATAAGTAGGCACTGTGAAAACAAATATTTCTCTGTCTTTTTCTTGTAAGGGTATTGAAAAGAAACAGTCTTTTAAATCAATAACTATGAGAGGCCATCCTTTTGGTAACAGAGTAGGCAAAGTAATTCCAGATTGTAGAGAGCTAATTGGCTGAATTACTAGGTTAATTTCTCTAAGGTCTGTTACCATTCTCCATTTACCAGATTTCTTTTTAAGAACAAATACAGGAGAATTCCAAGGGCTGGTTGATTCTTCAATATGCTGAGCTTTTAACTGTTTCTTCTAACAGCTCTTGTAAAGCCTGGAGTTTCTCTGTTGCTAAAGGCCATTGCTAGACCCATACAGGCTTGTCTGTTAACCATTTTAAAGGTAGAGCTGTTGGTGTCTTTGGAAGATCATCAGTTGTTGTGCCCTGTTCTTGTATAATAGGAATGGCCAGTGACCACTCGTTAGAATAATATCTTCTATTTACTATGGTCTCCTATTCCTTATTCTCCCTTTCTTTCTTTTTTTTTTTTTTTTTTTTTTTGGTTTTTCGAGACAGGGTTTCTCTGTGTAGCTTTGCGCCTTTCCTGGAGCTCACTTTGGAGATCAGGCTGGCCTCTAACTCACAGAGATCCGCCTGGCTCTGCCTCCCAAGTGCTGGGATTAAAGACGTGAGCCACCACTGCCCAGCTTCTCCCTGTCTATTCTTGATCCAGCTGGTATCTCCCACTCTCTTTCCCTCAACCCTCACCCTTCATTGCTCCCACTCATGTCCAGGTTGTTCATGAAAATCTCAGCCATTTCTCAGTCACTGAGCATTCCTCATGTCTTTCTTGGAGTCCTGTTTTCCAGGTAGCCTCACTGGTGATGTGAGTAGCAGTCTAGACATCCTTATTCCACATCTAGTATCCTCCTATGAGTGAGTACATACCATATTTGTCTTTCTGAGTCTGGGTTACCTCACTCAGGATGATTTTTTCTAGATCCATCCATTTGCCTACAAACCTCATGATGTTTATATGAGTGAGAAATGTTGAAACCAACGTTGGATAAAGCACAGGGACTAATAGCCAAATGAATGGAAACACATGAACTATGAACTAAAGGCTGAGGGGCCTCCAACTGGATTAGGCCCTCTGAATAGGTGAGACAGTTGATTGGCTTGATCTGTTTGGGAGGCATCTAAGCAGTGGTATCAGGTCCTGTGCTCATTGCATGAGTTAGCTGTTTGAAACCTGGGACTTATGCAGGGATGCTTGGCTCAATCTGGGAGGAGGGGACTGGACCTGCCTGGACTGAGTCTACCAGGTCGATCTCAGTCCTCAGGGGAGGCTTTGTCCTGGAGGAGGTGGGAATGGGGGGTGGGCAGGGGGGAAGGGGAGGGGGCAGGAAGGGGGAGAACAAGAGAATCTCTGGCTGTTATGTAGAACTGAATGGTATTGTAAAATAAAATTAAATTAAATTAAAAAGAAGAATATCTTCTAATATTTCTCTCAGAAACGTGCTAGTTTATGACTTGTTTCTGAGATTGGAGGGATGTTAATCTGAGTATTCCACCTTTACAACAGGTGTCGACCTCACAGGTTCATAGCTATGTTAGCCCCATATGGTTTTAATTTTCCTCTCTGTCCTGGACCTATACACTCGAGCCATCTTGCACTCTGTTTCACTTGAGATAATGCCCCAATTCCTAACAGTTGAACGTCAACCTCCTGAAGAGGCCAAGTTGGATGCCAAAATTCTGGTGCAATTATTGTAACGTCAGCACTGTGTCTACCAGACCAGACAACAAAACACCATTTATTCTTATTACTAATTTTGGTCTTTGTTCATTTATAGAATTTTTCCAAAAATTTTCTTTATGTTTTCTCCTGAATTTTCTATTCTCTCTGTTTTATCATCCCAATCAACCTGGTTAATTCCAATCGGCATTTGGTTATTTAATTGCTCTGAGTAGGGGTTTCCTCTATGACTGCAGGAAAGGTCTGAACTGGATTTGCTGTGGGGTCTGCCTGAGGCCCCTCTGGGAGTTTCCTGAAGACTGAGGCAAAGGATTAACTTGCCTCTCCCTTGTTGATCTACATTCATTGGTCCAGTGTTTTCCCTTATGACACCTTCTGCTTACTCCAGAAGGAAGGGGCATTCTGTTGCCACTGTTCCTAGAAGAATCATTGATTCTAGAATTGACCTGTTAACATTCCCTTTTCAAGTACCCTTGCTTTCCACATCCAAAACATCTGACATTCCTCAAACCTCTTGAAATTGTTTCTCCTATTCACACATCATGGTAATGTGCATCAACATTAACCTTCTCTCTAATTCAATCTTTCACGGGTGCATATCTTGCCTTTAATGGCCTGATTATTCTCTTGCATGCTGCATTTGTGTTATCAAAAGCCAAAGATTTGATTATTATCTGATGGGCTTCTTAATTTGGGACCATTCTCTTTACTGCTGAAATCAATCTTTGTAAGAAATCTGTGAAAGATTCTTTTGGGCCCTGTACAACCTTTGTAAATGACTCGGTTTGCTTTCTTGGTGCCTCAACTCTGTCCCATGCATTCAGGGCTGCCATTTGACATAGAATTAAGGGTTGGATACCATATAAACATTTTGTTTATATTGAAGCATATTGGCCTTCTCCAACAAGCTGATCTTGGAAGACTGGTATATCTTTATCCCTCCATTGTTTTTAGCCTCCTCTTTGAACCACATTTGCCACTGGAGCCTTTGACTGGGTTCCAGAACCACCTGTGCCAGCTCTCACCAGTCCTGTGGTATAATCCTACTATAAGTTGTCCAGGAGTTTAACATTTCTTTTACATATGGGGAATGCATGCCATAAGATACTATTGCCTCCTTAAACATTCACAAGTCTAACATTTCAACTGGAATCCAAAAATTTTGTATATTCACTTGATCAGGTAGCTGCTGTACAGCTACCAGATAAATTAAGGGTGATTGTGTGAAAATAGGCTTTCTTTCTGTAACCTTATAATCCAATCCTGAAACAACTTCATTGTTAATTTCTTCTGTCTGAATCTGAATTTCTCTATAATTCATTTTAATGGGTTTAACAGTTTTTTCTAAAACTTTTATCCTGGCACTTAAATTGACTATCTTTTTAAATAGTAAAATAAGGATAAGGAAAATAATAAAGTACATAATTCCATCAACATTAATCTTCTCATATAGTTGTTCCATAGTCAGACTGCCTAAAATTTCAAACAACGCCCAATTTTCTTCCAATGTACACATAAAACCCATCTTTTTAAATGTGGAAAAAAAATCTTTTAAATAGTTTCATTTAAAATATCTGATATCTTAATTGACTTACCAATTCTGCGTAGAACAGTAGAAATACAAGGGAATTTCAAAACAGCTACATAGTGTCAGAGGTGTGAATCCAGAGAGAGAGAGAGGGAGAGGGAGGGAGAGAGGGAAGGAGGGAGAGAGGGAAGGAGAAAGCAAGAAAGCATAGACACAAGTTCTGGCAAAAGCTTAAATCCAGCCATGTGTCCCCACTTGAGTGGAGTCTAGCCTTGGGCTCCAGCTTCCTTAAGTTACGACCACATGCATTGGTGTTTTAGCCAAAAGCTGCATGTAGCTACTGCAATTAGTGGTAGCTCCGGCAGGGCAGGCCTGAGTTGTTCATAGCACTGGATTTAAGCAAGTAGCTTCAGCTGCAGTTAACGACTTTTAGCTACAGTCAGTCAGGCCTGCAGCCTAGACCAAGCTAGGCCCAAGCTGGGGAGCCAGTGGGCCACCAAGCGGCCACAACCAGCTTTGTGTAGCTCAGGTCCAAATGGGAACCTGAAAGGCCACAGGCCAGTGGCTGTACTTATCAGGAATGTTGGGCACTAGATGTTGATGTAACCGTCTTGTTAAAAAAGAAACACAGAGCCAATGCAGAGATGAAAGCCCAAAAGATCAGAGCTAAGAACCAAAATCCTTACCCTTCACTGCTGCTGCTGTCCTCTTCAGCCAAGAGACCTACTTCCTGTCTGTTTGTCTTTTTTATAGACTTTCTATTCAGACTTCTCATTGGTTGTAATCCCAATCACATGACATCCTCATCACTGCCTGTCTGTACAGACCTCCAGGTCTTCTATGGTTGATATTGAGATTAAAGGTGTGTGTCTCCATGCTGGCTGTATCCTTGAACACACAGAGATCTGCCTAGCTCTGCCTCCCAAGTGCTGGGATTAAAGGCATGCATCACCACTGCCCAGCTTCTGCTATGGCTTGCTATAGCTCTGACCTGCAGGCAACTTTATTTATTAACATAAAAATAAAATCACATTTCAGTACAAATAAAATATCACCACACGCTCCCTATTTGATCTTCAAAATATTTTTAATTTGTACTTTCATGGTTGCTGAAGATGTTGAACATTATTAAGTATTGCTCATCCATGTGTGTTTAATCTTCTGAGAACTCTTAGTTATGTGCATTTTCTAAACTGAGCTAACTATTTTTAGATTTTGCATTCTTTTAGATATACTAACACATTTTTGCCAGGATCCAAAAAGTATTTGTTAAGCTGCTGTGTCTTTTCCATTGGTGTTTTTTAAACCCATGTCAATGCTGAGCTAGCTAGCTATAGCTGTGCAATCTAATTATGTTTTTCTACTCCACTGAAATATTTGTATACTGTAGAGTCAGTATTATGATCCTCCATGACTATGGCAATAAAGTGTAATCGAACGTATTTATTAAGATAACTCCAGCTTTGTTCTTTTTGTTGTCAATTGCTTGGTCCATCCAGAGTCTAAATTTCAATTTGAATTTTAGGACTTTTTTCATAGTCCCAATTTTTTCATATTATGATGGAATTTTGATGAACATTGTGCAGGATATCAGCATATTATTCATTATATTGGCAAGTATTATTTGGACAATATTAATTATCAATTCAGAAGCATGTGACATAGATTCCATCTTTCAGTGTTGGTTTCTTTCTTTGGTGTTAAAAAATGTTCAACATGAAGATACTTAACATCCTTGGTGATGTTTATTCCCAGGTATTTCATGTTTTAGAGGTTACTGCAATGGAGTTGCTTCCTTGATATATTCTTCAGTATGATCCTTTCTGTTATATGGAAGAGCAATTAATTTTGTGTGCTGATTTTCCTGATGCTATTTTCCAGAGAGTATTCATCAGATGGAAGAATTTTCACAGAAAATATTTAGGGGCTCATGTACAAGTACAAAATCATTAACACAGAAAGATAATTTGACTCCCTTTCTTTTCTACTATCTTGTTACTCTAGAAGAATACAAAGAGGCCTACTCTTATTCCAGGGGAATGTGTATTTCATCCTTTGTTGCTTCAAAGGAAAGACTCAGTTTTTCTATTTTTTTAAATTATTGACATATTTGTCACATGTTCCTACATGCTATTCTAATATTTTCCTTCTATACTGAGCACTTTAGTGATACTGAATAGTTCGAGAAGTGTTTTCTTCACATGTTGAGATTATTATGTAATCTCTGGCCTTGTCTTTATAAAACAAATTATTAGACTCTCATTTTTTGGAAGTTGCATGTGTGCACTTCCTGCTATACTAGGTAATATTATTTCCTTCTCCCGTCTCTGAGTAGTTGAAGATTACAAGTTGTAGTTACAGTTTTCCTTGTTAAGAATTTTTGGAAAATAAACTCACTAAGATTGTAAAATGTATAGTTTTGAAAGACATAAGATAGTTTTCTGTTAGTAATACAAGATAGGTATAAAGTGAATTAGGTACATTTGGACTCACCAAGATTATATAGGTAATGGAATATTTTCTCTGAATTTGTCCAATGCAAATTGACTAGACATTGTTGATGTATTTATTGCTTCTACATATGTAGATAGGCATTATAATTATTGTATATAGTTTTTCTTATATTAGTTATAACTTTTTAAAATTTTTATTAGACAAAAACAGGGGAAATGTGGTGATGTTTTGTGCTGAAATGTGGTGATATTTCATTTGTACTTTAATAAATAAAGCTTGCTTGGAGATTAGAGGAAAAAGTCAGCCATTATAAGTAAACACAGAAGTAGCATGCACCTTTAATCTATCAGTTGGGAGGCAGGGATCTTTCTGAATCTCTGTGAGTTCAAGGCCACACTAGGGAACATCGCCAAGCATGGTGACATGTGCCTTTAATCCAAGACCCACCATAGAGTTCTGGAGCTCTCTACAGACAGACAGGAAGTGACAGAGATTAACAGGAAGAGGAAGTGATGTCGCTTGGTTGAGAAAGCCAAGAGAGAACAGAACAGAAAGGCATATTGTCATGAGTAGACAGGAAGAAGCTCTTTTTGGAAAGTGCAATGTTGGTGAGGTGAGGTTGGCTGGTGGCTTGTCTCTCTCAGGCTTTAACTCCAAATTCTGGCTGTTTTTATTTAATAAGAGCATTTAGAAATTTATCAACAGCAACCCAATAGGCAGCTGATAATAATCATAAAGCCAGTTCTTATGATGTAAAGCTGCATTCTGGTCTCTATGGTTAGAGCATGCATATTAGAAAACAACTGTAAAGAGGAAATGAAAGTAAAATCGTTTTTTAGATGAGAAAACTAACCATTAGAAACTGTGACCAGGGATATTTATACTACAAAAAATGGTCTTTTGTAGTCTTTGGTAGTTCTTATAATAAAATATTTGTATTAAGACACATGAATTCCTACAACAGAAATTTGAGAAATTCAGAGAGATCTGATGGTCAGAGTCATCTAAAATTCATACATACTACAAGAAATCAATTTGCCAAGTTGTTCTTCCCATATCAATTCCATAATTGTGTCTTTTATAGTACATTTAAATTTAAATATGCAAATAGGGAAAGCTTGACTTCTTACTTTCCAATTTGTATGTCCTGAATCTCCTTATGTGGTCTTATTGCTCTGGCTAGAATTTCAAGTAATATATTCAATATGTATGGGGAGAGCAGACAGCCTTGTCTCATACCTGATTTTAGTGGAATCACTTTCAGTTTCTCTCCATTTAATTTGATGTTGGCTGTTGGCTTGCTGTAAATTGCCTTTATTATGTTTAGGTATGTTCCCTGTATTCCTGATCGCTCCAAGACTTTTATCATGAAGAAGTGTTGGATTTTGTCAAATGCCTTTCTGCATCTAGTGAGATGATCATGTGGTTTTTTTTCTTTGAGTTTGTTTATATGGTGTATTACATTATTGATGGACTTTCTTATGTTGAACTACCCTTGCATCCCTGGTATAAAGCCTACTTTATCATGGTGGATAATTGTTTTGATGTATTCTTGGAGTCTGTTTGCCAGTATTTTATTGAGTATTTTTACATCAATGTTCATGATGGAGATTGGTCTGTAGTTCTCTTTCTTTGTTGTATCCTTGTTTGGTTTAGGAACTAGGTTAATTATAGCCTCATAGAAGGAGTTTGGTAATGTTCCTTATGTTTCTATTGTGTGGAACAATTTAAAGAGTATTGGTATTAACGTTTCTTTGAAGATCTTGTAGAATTCTGCACTGAAACCATCTGGTCTTGGGCTTTTTTTTTGCTTGGGAGACTTTTAATGACTGTTTCTATTTCCTTAGGGGTTATTGGACTATTTAAATAGTTTATCTGGACTTGATTTAACTTGGGTATGTGGTAGCTATCCAGGAAATTATCCATTTCTTTTAGATTTTCCAGTTTTGTGGAGTAGAGGTTTTTGAAGTATGACCTGATGATTCTCTGAATTTCCTCAATGTCTGTTATGTCCCCATTTTCATTTCTGATTTTGTTAGATTGGATGCTCTCTCTCTGTCTTTTGGTTAGTTTGAATAAGGGCTTGTCTATAATGTTGATTTTCTCAAAGAACCAACTCTTTGTTTCATTAATTTGTTGTATTGTTCTCTTTGTTTCTATTTTATTGATTTCAGCTCTCACTTTGATAATTTCCGGACATCTTCCTGGGAGACTTTGTTTCTTCTTGTTCTAGAGCTTCCAGGTGTGTTGTTAAGTCAATAGTATGAGATTTCTCCACCTTCTTTTCTTTTTCTTTTATCTATCTATTTATTTATTTATTATTTATTTATTAATTCATTTTTAAATTACACTCATGATATTAATCACATTTGTATTATTCATAGATTACATTCGCAGTATTCATTTAAATATATATAAATATAAATAAATAAATAAATAAATAAATATATATATATATATATATTTAATTTTAAATGTTGAATGTCATTTATTGAAAGGGGTAGGGGTAGGAGGTCTTAATTACAGGCTTACAGCACATTGCGAAGACTCCAGAGGGCAGAAGTTCACTACTGATGTTTTACAATCTTGCATCTTAGCTCTTAACACCCATTACTCAGGATACACAGACAAGAAACTTTCCTTAAGCATTCAGGAGGGTAGAACCTGGCAGGGAATTAACATTGGGAGGATATCAAGGTCAATGTCCACAAGTAATACAACTGTTACCCAAAACAGGGGCCAGGGCCCTGCAGGTCCCCTTTTTATTAAAAAATGAGCTTCTGACATGGATTGCATCAGCAGCAGGTCACCTTACCTAACATGGAGACGCCTGCTCAGGCCACACAGGTGCTCTGTCTTAGGTTGGTGAGTGCCCCCAGTCATTACCTCTCTTTGAATACTCATTATTATACCAGCTCAATCGTGTGTGAGCTGCATGGTTAATTGCTGCCAAAGAGCTCAAAGTGGCACTGGGCTTGCAATCTGTGTGTTTGATATAGAAAAGACCAACAGAGGTCCTATCTCACCCATAGCCAGTAGGCTAAAGGAAACAGAGCCATTCCCTTCCTTATTGAGCCATACTATACTTTGGAGTCCTTGTAAGATAGTATCCCAAAAGCAACTGGAACTTGAGTTTATAAATTTTTAATTTTCAAAGCCAATCGAGATGTATACAACTACTGAATTAAATTTATCATGCCTAATAGAATGAAAGATTAACTAACTGTAGTAGCTACTTTTGTTGCCAGGGTCTCCCACTGTGCTAGCTGTAGTAAGCAATTATGAAATGGTAATCCCAGAAACAGTAGCAGCGGTGTGCGCCATTGTTATAACAGCAACAGCGGCAGCAGCAATGTCAAATTCTCTTCTGGATTGTGTGGACATCCACTGGCATGGATACAACTCCAGTAACATGAACCACCAAGGCCCCTTTTTCTTGATCCAACCATGACTTTGGCTGGCAGCTCTTCTGGAAAATAAAATCTCATGGCTGCAGTTCCTAGGTTTATATAAATGCTTGCCAAAACTGGCCATATTGGGCTCTCAATCTCCATTGGCATCAGAAGGGTAGATTTTTTTCATGATGACCCATTAGGTCTCTGTCACGTTGGGCTTCAGTAGCAGCCACAGGGCACATTCAGTGTTAAGGAATCCAAAGAGGAACATCATTGTCCTGAGGAAAGATATAAACAAAACTCCGGGGCCACACCAACACTAGATTGAGTCTCCTCCACATGCTAGTAGAAAGATCCTTCTATCACTCCACAGTGTGATTTGCAACAGGAACCCTCCAATGCTTATTTGCATTGGATCCTCCAGCAAAATCCATGGATAAACTCCCACAGAATCCACCGATAAAAAAATTTAAAATATATAAAACAAGGGAAAGAATAGAATGTGGAGAGGAATGATGAGTCCCTGGTTCTCCCTTTTTTTAAACTTTAAACATGTTTGTTTGTTTGTTTGTTTAATATTTCAAAATTTTCTGTTTATTTCTTTTTTATTGTTTAAAATTTGTTTATTTATTTTTCTATTATCATCTTGATAGAGTATATATTCTTATCATAATAGTGAGATCTTTCATTTACAATAATTGAGAAAAACTGAAATTTATTATAAGCCACAGTCATCCTAGGGACTTCCATGATATATATATATATATATATATATATATATATATATATATATATATATATATATATATATATCCTCCATGGTTCTGTGGGATATACTCTGATTGTTCTTTATTTTATATCTAGAATCCATTTATGAGAGAGTACATACCACGACTGTCTTTCTGGGTTTGGGTTACCTCACTCAGGATGATTTTTTTTTAGTTCCATCCATTTGCCTGCAAATTTCATGCTTTCATTGTTTTTGTCTGCTGAGTAGTACTCCATTGTGTATATGTACCACATTTTTTTCATCCATTCTTCCTTTGACGGGCATCTAGGTTGTTTCCAGGTTCTGGCTATTACAAACAATGCTGATATGAACATAGCTGAATAAGTGCCCTTGTGGTATGATTGAGCATTTCTTGGGTATATGCCCAAGAGTGGTATAGCTGGATCTTGGGGGAGATTGATTCCCAGTTTTCTAAGAAAGCACCATATTGATTTCCAAAGTGGTTGAAATGCTTGCATTCCCACCAGTAGTGGAGGAGAGTTCCCCTAGTAGCCTTCCTATATACAATTGATAAACAGGCTGAGAAGGAAATAAAAGATACATCACCCTTTACAAGAGCCAGAAATGATATAAAATACCTTGGGGTAACACTAACTAAGCAAGTGAAGGACCTATCTGACAAGAATTTTAAGTCCCTGAAAAAATAAATTGAAGAAGGTGTCAGAAAATGGAAAGATCTCCCATGCTCATGGATAGGCAGGATTAACATAGTAAAAATGGCAATCTTACCAAAAGCAATCTACATATTCAATGCAATCCCCATCAAAATATGAACACAATTCTTCACAGACTTGAAAAGAATAATACTCAACTTCATATGGAAAAACAAAAAACCCAGGATAGCCAAAAGAATCCTGTACAATAAAACAACCTCTGGAGGCATCACAATCAATAACTTCAAGCTCTACTATAGAGCTACAGTAATAAAAATAGCTTGGTACTAGCATACAAACTGACATGTGGACCAATGCAATCGAATTGAAGACCCTGACATTAATCCACATACCTATGAATATATAATTTTTGACAAAGAAGCCAAAAATTAAAAATGGAAAAAAGAAAGCATCTTCAACAAATGGTGCTGGCATTACTGGATATCTATGGTGTAGAAGGCTGGAGATAGATCCATATTTGTCACCATGCACAAAACTTAAGTCCAAGTGGATCAAAGACCTCAACATAAATCCAGCTACTCTGAACCTGATTGAAGAGAAATTAGGAAGTAGTCTTGAACATATTGGCATAGGATATTACTTCCTAAATATAACACCAGTAGCACAGACACTGAGAGAAACAATCAATCAATGGGACCTCTGGATACTGAGAAGCATTTGTAGAGCAAAGAATATGGTCAACAAGGCAAAGTGACAGCCTGCAGAATGGAAAAAGGTCTTCACCAACCCCACATCTGACAGAGGACTAATATCCAGAATGTATAAAGAATTCAAGAAATTAGACATCAAAATGCCCAACAGTCCAATTAAGAAATGGGCTATAAAACTAAACAGAAAATTCTCAACACAGGAAACTCAAGTGGCTGAAAGACATTTAAGGAATTGCTCAACATCCCTAATTATGAGGGTGATAAAATCAAAACGGCTCTAAGATACCACCTTATGCCTGTCAGAATTGATAAGATCAAAAACACTGAAGACACCTTATTCTGGAAAGGATGTGGAGCTAGGGGAACTCTTCTCCACTACTGGTGGGAATGCAAGCATTTCAACCACTTTGGAAATCAATATGGTGCTTTCTTAGAAAACTGGGAATCAATCTCCCCCAAGATCCAGCTATACCACTCTTGGGCATATACCCAAGAAATGCTCAATCATACCACAAGGGCACTTATTCAGCTATGTTCATATCAGCATTGTTTGTAATAGCCAGAACCTGGAAACAACCTAGATGCCCTTCAACTGAAGAATGGATAAATAAAATGTGAAACATACATACAATGGAATACTACTCAGCAGAGAAAAACAATGGCATCATGAGGTTTGCAGGCAAATGGATGGATCTAGAAAAAAAATCATCCTGAGTGAGGTAACCCAGACTCAGAAAGACAAACATGGTATGTGTTCACTCCTAGGAGGATACTAGATGTAAAACAAAGATGACTAGACTGCTACTCACAACTCTAGGGATGGTACCTAGAAAACAGAACCCAAGAAAGACACAAGGGCCATCCAATGACAAAGAAATGGATGAGATATACATAAAGAACTTGGATGTGAGTGGGGATAATGAAGGGCAAGGTTCGAGGTAAAGAGAGGTTAGGGGAGAAGGAGATCCCAGCTGGATCAAGAACAGAAATGGAGAGCAAGGAATAAAAGATCATGAGAAATGAAGACCACATGAGAATAGGGAGAAGCAATGTGTTAGAGAGGCCTACAGAAATCCACAAAGATATCCCCACAATAGACTACTGGCAATGGTTGAGAGACAGCCCGAACTGCCCTACTCTGGTGATAGGATGGCCAAGCACCCTAATTGTGCTAGTAACCCCATCCAATGACTGAGGGAACTGGATGAAGAGATAGACAGCCAGGCCCCAGGTGGAACTCTAGGAGTCCAATTTACAAGAAGAAGAGGTTTTGTATGAGCGGGAAATGTTGAGACCAAGGTTGGATAAAGAACAGGGACAAATAGCCAAATGAATTGAAACACATGAACTATGAACCAATAGCTGAGGAGCCACCAACTGGATCAGGCCCTCTGGGTAAGTGAGACAGTTGATTAGCTTGTTCTGTTTGGGAGGTATCCATGCAGTTGTACTGGGACCTGTCTTTGGTGCATGAGCTGGCTATTCGGAACCTGGGGCTTATACAGGGACACTTGTGTCAGCCTGGGTAGAGGGGACTGGACCTGCCTGGAATGAATCTACCAGGTTGAACTCAATCCATAGGGGGGTCTTTGCCATGGAAGAGATAGGAATGGGGGGGTGCTGGGTGGAAGCTCGGGGCGGGGGAGGAGAGAACAAGGGAATTCGGGAATTCGTGGATGATATGTAAAATTAAATTAAATTATAAATACAAAAAAATAAATTTGAATATGCATGAAGAGGGCCCTTGTCATTTCTTCTCATATCTCATATTTCCTCTGTAGATTATTTCTATCAATGATATCTTAAGAGCTTTTTGAAAAGTGGAATCTCAGTGCAGAGTCTTTGTAATATTTTTCTATTTTTAAAAAATAATAGGTAACTTGAGTTACGTATTTGTGCATGTGTGATTATGTGAACATGTGAGTTCAGATAATCTTGAAGCCCCAAAGAAGCCATCTGATCCTTTCAAATTATTGATACAAGTGGTTGTGAAGAGCATTTTGCTGGGGATACATATGAGGACCTCTGCAAAATAAATATGTGATATTAAAACATCAATTCAGCTTCTGTAATGTTCTTTCCATCTGTTTATCAAGACATACCACTATCTTCTAAGTTCTTCTGTTCTAACTCCTAGCATGCATCGGAATCTTGTTCCCATAGTTTTGCAAGGAGGTATATTGTTTTACCCTCATTGACAAAAACTTTACACTTTCACAAATATCCTGTCTTTTTCTCTCACCCCTCAACTGCATCAAAGTCAAGTGTTCAGTCTGATATTAAAATAAGAAGTTTGAATTTACATTGAGCACTTCTGAATTTTAGAGCAGAGAAGAGTACTCCACTCTGCACTATTGCCGAATGGCTAGGTCTTAGAAAATGTATGGCTGAGTAGGTTATAAGAGACAATGTAGGAAGCAATACTAGACATGATATTGCTGGGCAACATCAATGGAGAAAATAGTGAGAGTCATTTTATAAGAGATAGGACTTGCAATGTAATCCAGTATATTTTGGCTATGAACCAATATATTTCCCAGTGAGAATTCATTAAATATGAGTTCAGGAAGATGATTTCTCTCTGATCTTTTGAAAACAATGTCTGCATATTCATAACAAAATTGTGCAGCACTTGGGGATAAAGATGCATCCAAGCAGGCCTTCAGAGGAAGAAGGAGAAAATCTCCAAAGCCACAATGATCTTGCCCTTCGTCCTATGGTACAAAGGTAGAAAATTGACCCAGACACTGCAGAACAATAGCATGCTGAATGTCAAGTACTTGCCTTCATTGAATGTGTTAAGCAGATTCCTGGACAAGAAAACCATAGTGAATCTCCCCAGAGACAGTCAGGCCACATATCCAAGGACACAGTGTCAGCCAGTGACTGAGCACTTGATGCACACAATGATGATGTAGCCATAATCAGATGTGTATTGATATCAAAAGAGGAAGGATAAGCTCCTTGCCAGACTGCACAGAAAATAGCTTGGATCAGAGTACATATGGCAATGATGTAGTTAGGGGCCCTGAAACCAGAAAGTACCTTATTGTTATTCCAGATTCTGTGATTATTAAAGCCATCAACACAGCCACAGTTTTGGCCAACACAGTGGAAACATCCACAATGACTACAACTCCAAATGTGATTTTCTGCAGGGTGCATGTAGCTGAGTTGGGATGGCCAATGAAGAGCAAGGAGCACAAGAAACAAAAATGAGTGAGATAAGGAAAGTGTAACTGAGTTTCTGGTTGTTGGCCTTCACATTGGTGGTGGTGTTGTGCTTGAAAAGGCCCCCAGAACCAGAGCTGCGGAAGCATAGAAAGTACAAGGCCATTATGGCAAGAGCCATCCCCAGGTGGTCTTCATAGTTCATCATGATCATAAGCTTATGGTTGCATTGGTTCTGCTCTGTGTTGACATACTGGTCCTCTGGACACTTCACACACTGATCCACAACTCGTGAAGAAAAGAAAGTATGATTAGTACAGATTTAGCATTGATATTTTCAGAATATTTCAATTAAGTGTGTTAAAGAAGAACTGAAATATTTTTGAATTTTGCTGTTGAGGATGTAATTGAATAATACTCCTGTATAGTAATGCTTCCTTTTCATAATGTTCATTATTTATATGTGGAACAAAACCAACGAATCATTTTATGTCCATTTAACGATATTATTGATGAGATAGATCTTTGGTTGTGTTTTCAGGAAACACGGATTTTGTAGTGTATTTTGGAGGCAATGATGAAGTGATTTATATTGGTGAATTCACAGAAGATATATTCATTAACCATAGTTTTGCTGAATGCATTTTTAAATCACAGATCACATGCATTCAGTGTCTCCTGAGGTCTTTGACTCTTTTAGGACCGTTGCCTCTATGAGATATAAAGACTGTTTCTATATTGGGATCAGATCTCTGATATATTTTCTAATTCAAATTTGCCAGCCCAAATACATTGAAATAAAAACAACTCTAAGTGGAATCAGTAAGGTGTATATGTTTACATTTGTGTAAACTCATGAATTTGAGTGTGATTGGGTTTTTATGGGTGTAAGCAGGAGGAAGAAAGTCAGAGAATTTTTATGAATATAATATCAACATTTGAGAACTACAAAGAGTAAAAAATAACACAGCACTAGTTGTGTCCTTCTCTGGTATTAGGGACAGCAACTTACACAAAACAAGGGGTCATGAACTTTTTAAATGTTTAGTATTGAATGTGCAATAAGATTGAGAAAAAAAAACAGTAGTCCTGTTTGCATCATCTCAGATACTAAATCACAACAAACAGCAAAGACTTACCCTATATTTTTCTTACATCCTCTGCAGTCCATATCAACTGAGAGAGGCTCTCTATCCCATACTCAGCCAAACATTATCACAGTGGCAGTGCAAGTGAAGTAGATGAGTAGGAAAATAGTATGAGAAAATTTTATACATAAAACCCAGGGTCACTTCCCAGTTTCTGTTTGCTTCTAACATACCCAATAAAAACCACATTAAAAAACACAGATAAACAAGAAGAAATAAGTCAACACATGGTATTGATCTGTTAGACTGAATCATGGAGGGGAATCTTGGTTTAAAAATCAAATATTCAACTTATCATCTCATGAATAATGATTGGTTGTGAGGAGGAATGATAGGACTTATATAGTGTATGAAATGAAGCATACAGGTTAGGTGTTCTTTCTGAGATCTTTGAATATTTAAAAAAATCAACATTTAATTTGTAAATGAACTGTGGTTCTTTGATGAGCTGAATAGTTTTGGAACAGGAGGATTCAGAAAATTAAATAATTTGGACTGATTACTGGTTTTCAAGACAAGGGCATCACAGGCTTTGGTTAGATATTCTGTAACTGATACTGGTATAGAGTAGGCCACACTCTAAATGCTGTGTGTAACTCAATTACTCTAAACATGAAGCTGCTTTTCCATGACATGGACTTTGTGATACAGTTCCAGGGTGGAACTGTGAATTGTTAATTTGTGAGTCCCCCTGAACCATTAATACATTTCTCACTGTGGATGATCTAACAAAATACACTGACATCTTTTCTAAAGCTGTTAACACTAACAAATTGCTGAGGCAGTCATGGGACCAAACTTTCCCAAAATGTCATCTTCCCTGGGGCTTTACTGTCCAAAAAAAGATAGATAAATGATGTCATAAAACTAGCTGAACTATCATCCTATATATTTATCATCCAAATTGTATGTTGTAGACTGGGGACATCAGATGAAGAGCCGCAGGGAAGAGAGTTTCAAAGTATTCTCAATGGGTGAGGAAACAACTGCACAAAAAGAAAATGAATCATGAAGTCACAAGTAGTCTCTTATTGGCCACAGATATAAAAGCATGTGGAAATATCTGGGTGCCCATTTGATATTCTGATCAGTATGGCATGTCACAATCCAAATTTCCCAGGGTTAGAGCAGAAAAATATGTTCACTTTGATTTTATTCTTCTTGCTCTTGAACATTCCACTTCACATGTCAAGTTCCATTCATCCTAGTTGCTTTTGGACAATGAAGCAGAGTGAAGACAAGGATGGAATATTTCAGTCATGTGCCTTCATACTTGATGCAGTACATGGGCCAGTGGAGATAACAAAGTCCATACAACCTTTCAAAGTAAGGTAAGTGCCTTATACTTTCTACATAAATGTCATCAGGGATATTTCATGAGGGGTCAGGGGATGAGGATCAGAGCAATGCCTTGAAACTTCTGCCTTGTTCTCCCAACCTGCACATCAAAAATCATCTCCAAATTCTTTTAGAAAGTCAATGCCATTTTTCTACTTTTAATTTGTCCAGAGAGTGTTTTGTTTTTCTCCCAGTTACCTTCTAACTTCCAAACCTGGATGCTGAGAGAAGAAAGGACCATACATTGTTGCATCACATATGGTCTGCCTCTTCACATTTCCATATCACAATATCTCGTGATGTCTCATCAAAAAAAACCCATTCTAATTAAATGAATGTCACCCTAAGTGGGTAAAAAAAAGGGCCATAGAGTAAAGTCAGCCGATGGATATGCCATCAATGTGTAGTTTTTAACACATTGCTAGGACAAATAATATTTCTGACACACTAGCTGCAGAAAATTTTCACATGGATATTCATTTACTCTCTCAGATGACCTGCATGTAGTTACACTGTGCCTTCTAAAGATACATCAAGGATGGAAGTAGGAAACCTATCCACTTTGAACATCATATGTGTTCCTCTATCTCCACACTTTACTGTATGCATGTATAATCACTGGCCTTTAATTTCAAAGTCCATTTATTCACATTCTTTAGAGCAAAGAAGGATTATATGGACTGTAAATGGTACGTTTGCATTCATTGAGAACTGTGGCTGTCCCTAAAACTGGTGACTGCTTACTTCAGTAGTCACTTGCCTGAGAGACAGTTGTAATATGATAATTGGCAACAATTTTTAATAGTGATAGAGGTGTTGCCCACCAGCTCACATTTACTGTTATTTAAGAAGTGGGTTTCTCCTCTCTTTATATGTCTAATCTGTTTATGCTCTGACACTTACATCACATTCACCACTTTTGTTTTCCTTTAATTTTATTCATTATATCTGCTTATTTTATCAATTGAAAGACTATCTATATTTTGATTTTGTGTACATTTGATTTTTATTAGTTAGATGACATGAAATGACTAGGAAGAAAGAGAAATTATTATTCATCCCATAGACATAAACACAAACTGGTATCATTTTCTTCCAACTGACCTGTCACCCATTTTTTTAACATAAAACTCCATAAACTTTCTTTATACATTTTACATTTTAGAGTCTTCTATTTTACCAACACGTAATACTGGCACATACAAATTTAGTAGGATGCTATTCTTGTGTTAATGTAACTGAGAAGGTATTCAAACAATGTTTTCTATAAGAAAAAATTATCTTGGTCAGATAAACCCAATGTAAATATGTGACATGCCAGTGTAAACATAAAATAAGTGAACAAAACTAAAGAGGTAGTACACGCCCTTAATCTCTGCACTTATGACCTAAAGAAAGTGTATCCCTGTGCATGTGAGGACAGTTTAGTCTACAATTGGAATCCATTCCCTAATTATGACATATGAGCATTAATATTATCCATATTCACAGGTGAATACAGATATACATGTTTACCAAATCTGTCTCTGATATTTGATTTTATTTAAAAATAAATCCTTAAAAAAGATTTTATGGCCACAAGAGGTAAACCAGAAAGAAAAAAGAAAGATGGTCAGGATCACATATGCTAGCTATATTGCCCACTGATTATAAAGAATTATAATTAACAGAGCCAAATGTTGCCCAGACTATTGTGCATAGATCTGACATTCATGACTGCCTTACCCTATTCAGTTAATTTCATAAAAAATACCATGAACTCAATGGCTCACACATCATGTGTGTTTTTTATATTTCTCAATAATTTAAAAATGAAATCACGATCAGGTTACTCTTTGATCAAAGCATTGGGCATTTTGAGAAAACACTCAAAAGCCAGAGATGCAAAAGGCTGTCTATGGAAGAGGCTGATGGCTCATTTAATTATAGAAACTGTAGTCTGATGGACATTTAAATGTTTTTGTAAGCTTCCATCTTCTTATATAATGCTAACATCCAAACACAGAAAATGTGTTTAAGTCTTTGGGGGTACTTGAGAATACTATCCAGCGCAGGATAGACCTTATATTGATTGCACATGATTATCTGTAAATCTCTGTCCCTATTAATCCCTGTAACCTTTTACAGAGGAGGAAATGACAACAATCAGTTTGCACTGGCCTTAGCTTTTTCAGTGGATCAAGTCAACAAGAACCCTGATATTTTACCAAATATGTCTTTATCATTTGGATTTCTAGCAGGTGGTTGTAAGTTCATGTCAAAAGCATACGATATCATTCAATCTTCTGTAAAACATCATTATAACGCACCTAATTATGACTGCATAAATCTGGACATATGTTCAGTGGTGCTTTCAGGACCAAACTTGGCAGAATCTTTAGTAGTTGGGAAAGCAATGGACCTCTACCATTCTCTGCAGGTGAGATGTTGTGTGATAGTTTTGCAAGAAATCCTGTTTCTACTGGTGCCATTCCCACATGCTAAGAAGAGTGTGAGGGACAAAATGAAATTACACTTATGTAAAACTACATAGTTCAAGGGTACTATTCAGAGATTTTGTGGGCCTTTCATATTTCCCTCTTGAAAGTATAGATAAGAGAATAAGTAGCAGGAAAAGGGGTATTTAAGATCTCTTTGCAGAAAAATGTGTTTAACAACTTATTATAATGCATAGTACCTCATGGTCTTCCCTGTGTCTCAGGTCGTTCAGCTTACCTTTGGACCTTTCCATCCTATCCTGAGTGATCATGAACAATTTCCTTATTTGTATCAGATGGCCCCCAAGGACACATCTCTAGCCCAGGCCATGATTTCTCTCATGATTCATTTCAGCTGGAACTGGATTGGGCTGACCATCTCAGACAATGATCATGGTATCCAGTTTCTCTCATATTTGAGAAGAGAGATGGAAGAAAATATAATCTGCTTTGCCTTTGTGAACATGATTCCAGTCAACATGCACTTATATGTGTCAAGAGCTGAAACATATTATAAGCAAATCATGACATCATCCTCAAATGTTGTTATCATTTACGGTGAAACAGACAGCACTCTAGCTTTGAGCTATAGAATGTGGGAATCTCTAGGTATACAGAAAATATGGGTCACCACCTCACAGTGGGATGTCTCTACAAGTAAGAGAGACTTTACACTTGACTCATCTCAAAAGACTCTAACTTTTGCACACCATCATGCTGAGATTTCTGGTTTTAAAAATTTCCTCCAGACATTGAGCCCTCTCACCCCAAATGAATACCTGGCAAGACTGGAGTGGATGAGCTTTAACTGTGAAGTCTCAGCTTCTAACTGTAAGACACTGAAGAATTGTTCATCCAAAGCCTCATTGGAATGGCTAGGATTACAGACTTTTGACATGGCTTTTAATGATGCCAACTATGATATATATGATGCTGTGCATATCGTGGCCCATTTCTACCAGGAGAAGCTTCTTCAGACAATGGATAAAGTGAAAGGACATCAATATAATTGCTTGAAGGTAATGTTTCTTCTATTGGATGATATTTGGTTTCATCAATGTCAGAGTCTTTAATAGTCTCTCTGATGCCACATTCTAGTTGATTGGGAAATATTTTTCCAAATATAAGCTTTCTGAACATTTTTGCTCCTGAGAAAGTAAATCTAAAGGTTGGTATAAATGTCAGTTGCAAAGGCAGCAGAGTAGGATACAGAATTTATCAAGGTAAATCAGTGATTTTCTTACAGAGCACCTGAATATCATCACCCCTCTTCTAATAGTGGAAACATAGGAGTCTTTCCTCATTATTCCTCTTCCCAATGGGAAGATAAGCTTTGTTTGTTAGTCATCAAATAAGTGGTAATCAGTGTAGGGGATCATTTTCTACTCTGTTATTAGCTGATTCTGCCACAAATTTAGGCATTGGAAAACACACAAAAAATAATGATAGGATTCTGTTCAGTACATTACATGTGTATCCATATGTGTGGATGGATGGCTATCATTGTTTATGGATGTGTTTGTGTTTGTTTCTGTGTATCTGGGTGTATATCGGTGTTGATGTGTTTATATGTGTTTCTGTCTATTTGCATATCTGTCTGTTTGTAGAACAGCGTTAATTTGTCTTACATAAATGTTTTTCCTGTAGGTGTGTTTTTCTTTATGACTCTTCCTGTATGTATTTGTCAGTGTGTATGTCTATATGTGCCCATATGGTTATTTGTGTATATTTTTTGATTTGATTGTGCATATGTATATCTTTGTTTCAGTGTATCTATGTGTATTTGTGTGTGTGGCTGTCTGACTTTGCATTTGAGCATAAATTTCTATCAGTGTCTCCCTGTGCATTTGTATCTGTGTATATCTATAAAATTGTGAGTTTTTGTGTGTGAGCCTGTGTATGTTTTTTTTTTGTGGGTTTCTTTTTCTGTGTGTCTGTTTGGGTGCATAAGTGTGATTTTGTGTGTCTGTATGTTGACATGTGTGTCTTGGCTTACACATGTATGTGTGAGTAAGTAGTATGTGGCTGTATTATGTTTATATGTCTGTATGGATATGAGTGTATGTGTGTGTGCACATTTAATATTTATGTTTGGTGTCTGCATGTATGTCTGCATTTGTGTTTGGTAGTTTCCACTGAGAGAACTGCAATTCTAGGGACATTATGATAATTTTATTAATCCACTTGCTTTCATTGAGATTTCTCTGCTGTGCACCTTCAGTAAAGTTGTATTTGTGATGAGATAAGAATACATTTTCTGACTTTGAGCAAGGACACACACTATTATAGAATTGCTGACTGTCTTTCAGCTGCACTCCATTCTTAGGAAGACCCACTTCACCTATACTGTTGGGGACAAAGTGATAATGAACCAGAAAGAAAAACTGCAGGCAGAGTATGACATTTTCCAGATTTGGAATTTCCCAAATGGTCTTGGACTTAAGGTGAAGATTGGAAAGTTTAGCCCATATTTTCCACATGGTCAACAGCTACATTTATATGAAGATGTTATAGAATGGGCCACAGGAAGTAGAGAGGTGGGTCTGACCTAACTGTTCTGATTTCCATTACACAGCATTTCTATTTGTGATTCTTTGTAACTTACTAAAATGCAATAGATTATCACATTAGGAACCATTCTTTAGCCTCCTTTAGTATGACTCTCCTTTTTACTTTTTGATATGATGTTTTATTAATTCTATGAAGATATCAGACATAAACACATTGAATATTTATCATACTAGAACCTGTTTCTGTCTTTTAATATAAATATAAAAATGCTTGTTAACACTGTTTAATATTTCGAGTAAAGTAAAATTCTCTTGGCACTCTGATTACTACAAAATGATTTTCCTTTTTTTGTGCTGAACCTCTGACACCAGTGCTGAAAAACTGAGGCTAACTGTAAATGAGGAGAAAATTACACATATGCATGCAAATCATTGTGTTTTTTTTTTATTACAGATTGAGTTAAAAAATAACCAGGGCTACAAAGAGAATCCTTGTCTCCAAAAACAATACAAAAAATAAAGACAAGGGCTGAAAGAAGGAAAGAAAACAAAGACCTGCCAGTAATTAAGATCATCTCTTAATTTTTTTTATCTTTTTTCCCCGTTTTTTGAGACAGGGTTTCTCTGTGTAGCTTTGCCCCTTTCCTGGATCTCACTCTGTAGACCAGGTTGGCCTCGAACTCACAGAGATCAGCTTGGCTTTGTCTCCCAAGTGCTGGGATTAAAGGGGTGCACCACCACCGCCTAGCTAATTTTTTTAATTTAAAACAAAAAATTTATTCATTTTACATACCAAACACAGATCCCTCTCTCACATCTGCTCTTGTAACCCCCATCCATGCCTAACCCTCTCCCTTACCAACCCTTCATTCCCTCTGCTAAATAAGTAAGTTCTTCCACGGTGGGACAGCAAAGCCTGGTACATTCAATAGAGGTAGAACCAAGCCCCTAACCCCTGCCTCAAGTGTGAACAAGGTATACAACCATAGGTAATAGGATTTAAAAGGCCAGCTCATGCACCAGAGATATATCCTGATCACAGTGCCAGGGGTCCCTCAAACAGACCCAGCTACACAAATGTCTCCCATATGCAGAGGGTCTTGTCCAGCCCCAAGCAGATTCCACAGCTGTTGGTCTAAAGTTCCTGAGTTCCTCTGTGCTTGGTTGAGTTGTCTCTGTAGATTTCCTCATTGTGACCTTGACCCCCCTTGCTCATATAATCCCTCTTCCCTCCTTCAACTGGACTCCCAGAGCTCGAAGTGCTGCTTGGTTGTGTATCTCTGCATCTACTTCTATCAGTTACTGGATGAAGGCTCTATTATGACAGCTAGGGTATTCACCAATCTAATTAACAGGATATGTCAGATCAAGGAACACTAATCACTATTGCTAGTTGTCTAATATTGGGATATCCTTGTGGATTCCTGGGAAATTCCCTAGCACCAGGTTTTTCCCTTACCCTATAAAATATCCCTCTATCAGGATATTACTTTCATAATCCATCACTCCCCCAGCTATATCTTCCCATTCCCTCATGTTCCCTTCCTCCATCTTCACCTCTCAATTGCCCCTCCATATCCCCACTCCGCTCCTGGAGATCTCTGTTTCCCCTTCTCAAAGTGATTCTTCTGTGCCTTGCGTCCTTGCTTTCAATGGAGATGTGGGTTGTAGTCTGATTATCCTCTGCTGTGCATCTAGTATCCATTTATGAGTGGGGAGAGTGTACAGCCTTGTCTTGTTCCTGAATATAGTGGCATCACTTTGAGTTCTGTCCATTAAATTTTATGTTTGCTACTGCTTGCTATAGATTGCCTTTATTATATTTAAGTATATTTCTTGTATTCCTGATTTCTCCAAGAACTTTAAAATGAAGGAATGTTAAGTTTTGTCAAATGGTTTTTTAGCATCCAATGAGATGATCATGTGTTTTTTAATTTCAATTTGTTTATATGATGGATTACATTGATAGATTTTCGTATGTTGAACAATCCCTGCATCTCTGGGATGAAGTCTACTTTATCATGGTAGATGATTTTTTTATATGTTATTGGATATGGTTTATCAGTATTTTATTGAGTCTTTTTGCATCAATGTTCATGTGGGAGATTGATCTGTAATTCTCTTTCTTTTGCATCTTTGTGTGACATGGCTGTCAGGGTAACTGTAGCCTCTTAGAAATAATTTGGCAATGTTTCTTGTGTGTTTACATTGTGTGGAAAAATGTGAGGAATATTATTAGCTCTTCTTTGAAATCTTGGTAGAATTCTGCACTGAAACCATCTGGCCATGGTATTATATTAGTTGGGAAAATTTTAATAACTGTTTCTATTTCCTTATAGATAATAGGTATATTTAAATTGTTTAACTGGTCTTGATTTAATTTTGGTATGTGCTACCTATCTTGAAAATTTTCAGTTTTCTTAGAATTTCCAATTTGTGGAGTACAGATTTTTGAAGTATGACTTGATGATTCCCTGTGTTTCCTCATTCTCAGATGTTATATTTCCTTTTCATTTCTTATTTGTTAATTTGGATATTCTCTCTCTGTCTATTAGTAGTTTCGATAATGTTTTTTCTACCTTGTTGATTTTCTCAAAGAACCAACTCTCTGTTTCATTGATTCTTTGTACTGTTCTCTTTATTTCTATTTTATTGAATTCAGACCTCAATTTGATTATTTCCTGGCATCTATTCCTCCTGGGTGAGTTTGTTTCTTTTTCTTCTATAGCTTTTAAGTATGCTGCTAAGTCACTAGTGTGAGATATCTCCAACTTCTTTATGTAGGCATTTAGACTTATGAATTTTCCTCTTAGAACTGTTTTCATAGTGTTTCATAAGTTTGGGTATGTGGTGTCTTCATTTTCGTTGATCTCTAGGAAGTCTTTAATTTCTTTATTTCTTCCTTGATGCAGTGGTGATTCAATTGAGCATTATTCAGTTTCTATGAGTTTGTAAGATTTTTGTAACTTGTGTATCTGTTGATTTCTAACTTTAAGACATGGTGTTTTGACAAAATATAGGAGATTATTCCATTTATTTTTGTAAATGTTAAGATTTGCTTTTTGACTGAGTGTGTGGTTACATACTAGAGAAGATTCCATAGGGTCCTGAGAAGATGGCACATTCTCTGTATTTGGTTTGAATGATCTGTAAATGTCTACTAAGTCCATTTGAGTCATAACATCTCTTAGTTCCATTATTTCTCCTTTAAGTTTCTGTATGGCAGACCTGTCCATTGGGGATATTGCAGTTTTGAAGTTTCCCACTATTAGCATGGGGCTTGATGTGCAATTTAAGCTTTAGTATTGCTTCTTTTACATATGTGGGTGCCCTTGAATTTGAGGCATAAATGTTCAGAATTAAGACCTCATATTGATGAATTTTTCCTGTGATGAATATGTAATGTCCTTCTTAAACTCTTTTTAATAATTTCAATTGGAAATCTGTCTTTTCAGATATTAGGATAGCTACACCGGCTTACTTCTTATTCCGTTAGACTGGAAGGGCTTTTCCGAGTCCTCTACTCTGAGATAGTGTCTGTCTTTGAAGTTGTGGTGTGTTTCTTGTATGCAGCAGAAGGATGGATCCTATTTTCATATCCATTCTGTTAACCTGTATCTTTTTATAGGCAAATTGAGTCCATTGATATTAAAGGATATTAATGACCAGTGATTGTTAATTCCTGTTATTTTTTGAAGGTAGTGTTGTGTTTTTCCCTTTTTGGGGATTTGTTGGTGTGGGATTATCTATTTCCTGTGTTTTCGAGGGTAAATCTAAATTTTTAGGTGGGATTTTTACTTCTAGTGCTTTCTGTACAGCTGGATTTGTGGATAAGTATGTTTTTGTATCTGTTTTTGTCATGGAATACCTTTTTCACTTTGGTTCTATGGCAGTTGAGAGCTTTGCTGGTTATAATAACCTGGGCTGGCTTCAATGATCTCTTTGCATCTGCATAATTTCTGGTCAGGACCTCTTGCTTACAGAGTCTCCTTTGAGAATTTGGGTGTTATTCTGATGGGTTTGTCTTCATATGTTACTTGACTTTTCTTTTTTGCTTTTCAGCTCTCAATATTTTTTCTCTGTTCTGTATATTTAGTGGTTTGATTATTATGTGGCAATGGGACTTATTTTGGGTCGTGTCTATTTGCTGTTCTCTGAGGTTCTTGCATTTTTATAGGCATTTCATTCTTTAGGTTGGGAAAGTTTACTTTTATGATTTTGTTGAATATATTCTCTGTACCTTTGAGCTGTTATTCTTTTCCCTCTTCTTTCCATATTATTATTAGTTTTGGTCTTTTCATGGTTTCCCAGATTTCCTGAAAATTTTGTGTTATGACTTTGTTGGCTTTAATGTTTTCTTTGAGTGCCGAATCTATTTCCTCTATTGTATCTTCAGTGCCAGAGAGTCTTTCTTCCATTTCTTACATTCTTTTGGTTATGCTTACATCTATAATTCCTGTTCCAATCCTCAGATTTTTGATTTCCAGCATTCCCTCAGTTTATGTCTTCTTTATTGCCTCTATCTCAGTTTTCAATTCTTGCACTTATTTCTTCACCTGTTTTATCGCTTTTTCTTGGTTTTCCACTCTTCTTTAAAAAAATTCTTAACATCTTAGCAAGTGTAAAAAGAAAGTGTAAACATGACAAACAGAAAAGAAGGGAAAAACTGTGCCTCCTGACAGCATATATTTTAATCCCAGTATTCAGGAGGAAGGAGACACAGATCTCTGTGGTAACTATGTCAACCTAGATTATATGAGGAGTTGAGGTCTCCCAACAACATTGTGAAATCCTCTTTCAAGAAAACTACAAAGAAAAGGAAGATTTCTAGTTAACCATATTGTGGAGACTATGTAAGGGCCAGTGCATAGGAGACACTGTAGTTTCAAAACAAAACTCAGTACTGAAGAAAGGATGCAAAGTGAATACAGGAAAATCAGCAGATTTCTGAATCAGCATACAGATCACTCTAAGCAAGGTTTTCATGAAACAACGACTTTTTATTTTAAACCTTAAGAAATCTTTTAATTAATGTTAAGTAAGCTAACTTTTGTTCAGGTTCCCCCAATACTTACAGCTTTTGTAAAGCATTTTTACCTCAGGAAATGCACAACTTTTCAGTTCAATTCTTGTTAACTCAGTGCTTTATCAATACAAATGTACCAGGCTGTGCCATTTATCTGTTTTTTTTTCTTATACCCTCTTTTTCATGTTTTGCAGTGTTATTTTATTGGAGTTAATGTACATATTCAGAGATACGAGGAGTTACTTCCCCAGTTTCATATGTCCACTAGTTCTAGATTGCAATGCTATTATTGTGATTAAACACTGACTATACACAAAATAAAGAGGTGTGGTTGATTAGGCTCATGAGTTCCAACCAAGGGAGGACAAGGCAAGATTCTGGATTCAATAAAGCATAGACTCTTAGGGAGATAACCACTACTTAGTGATTTGTTCTGCTTGATTTCTCATACAGCACTGACTAGGGATAACAATGCCCACAGTGGGCTGAGCACTCCTAAATCAAGTACTAATTAATAAAATGTATTACAGGTAGATTGACAGGCTAGTTCAATGAAGAGGATTCTTTTAGCTCAGGTTCCGACTAAAATTTTAATGTACTTTGTGGTAAGTTGACAAATATTAACTAGAAAAACCTGTTTGCAAGCACCATAGTGTTTGCCCACAACAAACAACCTAGTCTTCTTCCTGAATGTCTATCAAGGTGAAGCTACTCAACTTTATATTAATGTTTCCACACACTGATAAATATGGTTTCATATAATATACTAAGTGAAATATGGTCACTCATTTGGTATATATAAAATAAGCTTATTGTGTACATAACATATGGTCATTCATTTGCTGTATATAGAATAAGCTTATTTCACCAGGTTCATCTAATATAGATATGGAAGAAATAGGTAAAACTACTAACAACAGCATGTGTCTAATTTTTCTCAGATGCCACCCTCTGTGTGCAGTGCTGATTGTGGTCCTGGATTCAGAAAATTCTGGCAGGAGGGAATGACAGTCTGCTGTTTTGATTGCAACCCCTGCCGAGAAAATGAAGTTTCTAATGAGACAAGTGAGGTTTAAAAGTCCTCTCTACAAATAAAATACATCACTTGCCTATGTTAATTTTTATAGGAATGTGATCAATAACAGCATATCTTCAAGTAACACCCTTTGCTATGACATACAGCTTTGATTAATTGAAAATTCATGTCATGTGACATTTTCTCAGATAAACAGTTTGATAATCAAAGTACAGTTTGAAGGAATTCTACAAAAGGTCTTTCCTAGTGTGATTATCACCTCTAAAATTATAGATAGATTAAATTACAATTATGAGTCTTTAATAATATTTATTTATAAAATTTGAATGTGTTTGCGTATCTCTATATACGTTTAAGGCACCATGTATGTGCAGGATTCAATGGAGAACAGATCAGGGCATCAGAACCACTGAAATCTGTTATGTGGGTGCTAGGAACCAAATGAAAGTCCTCTGTAAGATTAATGGAGACAAGAATAATTACGTGTAAAATTATCAGAAACTGTTTAGAATGAGACAGAAAATTTTAAGCAATACCCAGAGATCTGTTTTTCAAATTATTAATGCAATTTGAAGTCTAGGAAAGTGTAAATGAGATGGCACCTGATATAGAAAATACAGAGGCAGTCCTGTGTTCAATATTTTTCTATACTTCACCCATTTAATAATGTTACAAATATATGATTTAATTTTTTATGGAAGCAACTAGTCACAATTTTCTAAATGTTGTTGAAACCTGCACAGCTCTTGTTAGTCAAATGATTATTTGTTTAGAGTTGGCTCCATGCATATGCCAGATGGATTGTTTTTCTCTTCTATTGCCTGTCATCCTATGCAATGAAATGAAAGTCTGTAATGGACACTTATGGCCTGTAATATGCCACAGCAATTAAATCCCTTGTAGTAGGAAAAGGTAACCAACTCCTAGAAGTTTTCTTCTGACCTCCATGCACTCACACATACAATATTTACTGAACTAATTAAACAAAGTCTAGTGAAATTGTTTTAAATGTAAAAACATATAAGAGAAATCTGTATTTATAATGATAAATACAACAAAACTTAAGCAAAATATTTTATTATTTCTTTCATTGTGTGTGTGTATGTGAGAGGAGTGGTTATCTGTGCACAATTGCAGGTGCATGTGAGCGGCATCCAGTGTCTCCATAGTTAGTTACACCAGCTATGAGACACCTGATATGGGTGCTGGGGACCTAACTCAGGGCTTCTGTAAGAGCAGTATATTCTCTTCACAACTGAGCCAACTTCCATTCCCTTAAATAAATTAATTAATTACATGTGTCTTTAAATGCAGACTTAAAATCTAGAAGCACATCATGACTCTTCAATTATCCACTGATTTAGAGCAACTGTAATCAAGTTTCCTTATCTTGCAAGGTTAGAGATTACAGCTTATGATTGGGGTCCTATTCCTTAAAACAAACAGTCTGTGCTATCACTCTTGCTTGAATGTCCTTGTGTTGAGTTGCTCATGGTGTTATATAAATATCTCCTTCATACTGGATTACACTTGCAGCATCTCAGTCTCACATAGATAGAAATTAGGGCAGGAGGAATGTACTTGTCTCTTCCCAAGGGTGATGGAATCAGGATGCAGGGGTTTTCAATTCTTAAAATATACAGAGGTTTCTACCTTAAGTGATAAGGTTACTGTTTCTTATGAACAATCCTTAGAAGTACAGAGTCCTTCCTGCCAGATGAAGACTCAACTAAGGGGGCATTAATTTAATATATTTAATTATTTTTGCATTTTCAAACATCAAAATTATATAAATTGCTTCTATCATTCCATCCTCCTACTTACCCCATATAAACTGAATCACTCTCATATTCATGAGCTCTTTTGTTATTCTATATGTATACACACATATAAATCTGTACACATACATAAAGACACACACACAAAAAAAATGTAATGAATCTGAATGGACTTTAGCCAGACGAAGAGTGGGCAACATGTCTTTATCAAGCTCTACTCTTCTCCCCTATTCCCTTTGCCTTGCTCAATACCATTAGATTACTGAGGAAGTTTGAATGTGATTTGACCACATAAAATTATGAGGAATGGTCTTATTAGTAGATGTTATCTTGTTGGAGAAGGGGTGGTCTTTTTGGAGAAAGTGTGTCACTCTGCAGGAAGAATTAGAACTCTCAGACACTCAAGCCACACCAATTGAGTCAGTTTATTAACTGTCGCCTATGGATCAAACATGGATGTAGCTAGAGTTTTCCTGCCTTGCCCACAGTCAGAACAAATCTTTGTCACCCACCAGTCCCACAGCGCTCAGACCCAACCAAGTAAACACAGAGACTTATATTGCTTTCAAACTGTATGGCCGTGGCAGGCTTCTTACTAACTGTTCTTCTAGCTTAAATTAATCCATTTCTACAAATCTATACCTTGCAACATGGCTCGTGGCTTATAGGCATTTTCACATGCTGCTTGTCCTGGCAGGTCGCGGGCAGGCACTCTCTTTCTTCCTTCCTGTTCTTTTATTTCTCCTCTCTGTTAGTCCCGCCTATACTTTGTGCCTAACCACGGCCAATCAGGTTTTATTTATTGACCAATCAGAGCAATTTGACATACAGACCATCCTCCAGCATAGCCAAGTGCAGACCATCTCAGACTCCTGCACTCAGGCCCATGGTCCTAATCATCCTCTATGCAGACCTGCTGGGTAAAGCCACGAGGAACCCAAGAACGGGCTCCCACAGGACATATAGCACATCCCACAGCACATGTATAATTAATTGTAAGGTATGTCTACAGCACCAGGTCTACTTGCATGCCACCATGACCAACCATGGTGTTAATGAACTAAACCTCTGAACTATAAGACACCCAATCAAATGTTTTACTTTATAAGAGTGGCCAAGGTCAGGGTTTCCCCTCACAGCAGTAGAAATACTACCTAAGACACGTACTTTTTTGTTTTTGTTTTTGTTTTTGTTTTGTGACAGGGTTTGTGTGTGTGTGTGTGTGTGTGTGTGTGTGTGTGTGTGTGTGTGTGTGTGTGTGTAGCCCTGGCTATCCTGGAACTAGCTTTGTAGATATGGCTGACCTTGAACCAGAATTCTGTCTGCCTCTGCTTCCCTTGTGCTAGGATTAAAGATATGAGAAACCACCAACAGTCTGCAATTACATACTTAAATCTAGCTACCAAGGTCTGTTCCCTTATTTAGCCACTACCTCCTCCTGTGGCTGACTATCAAAGTATTGAAGTCAGAACAGCAATACCCCCTATGGCTGTCCTAATAGACTTGACTATCCAATTAAACACTTCATCATCCTAATATGGGATTCCCCTTTTACATTTATGAACTGCCATTTTCCTAAAGGGTAAACCTGTCACCTCTCTATCCAGAGGAAGTTCTTTATGTTTCAGCGAAATACCTGTAACTCATCTCCCATGTTCCATTCCCTTCTCCCTCATCCTCTATACCCTGCCTTTGTCTCTTATTCACCTCTGAGTCAATTAAATCTTTGTGTTGAGAATTGATCCTAGGGTCTCTCTTGCTGACTCTGAAGTTTCCTACTGATTCTGTTTAATATTGCATCTATGTCAATGTGTGGTGATATTTTATTTGTGTGTTAATAAATAAAGTTTGCCTGAAGATCAGAGGACATAGCCAGCCATAAACAAAATTCAGGCAGTGGTAGCACATGCACTTAATTAAATCACGTGGCAAGCAGAGTCTCTGTGTGTTCAAGGACACACTAGGGGACAACCAAGCATGGTAACACCCATATAAATTCCAGTACCAACCATAGACACCTAGAGGTCTGTACAGACAGGCAGTGACAAGGAAGTTAGATAGCTGGGCTGAGAGCCAATGAGAAGGCAGAACAGCAAGGAAATGATTCCGCAGGTTAGACAGGAAGAAGCTCTCCCTTGGGAAGCTACAGTGGCATGGCGAGCTAAGGTTAGCTGGCAGCTCTCACTATTTCTCTGATCTCTACGGCTTTCACCCCTTGGCTCTGTGTTTCTTGTTTAATAAGACTATTTAGAAAATCATCTACATCAGTGTGTTTAGGCTGACCAATTCACACTAGAAAATATATTACAGGTATTGTCCCAGTAGTAGACACAGTCTCCATCTCTAATAAGGACAACATTCATAAAATAGAAAGAAAAAATGCAGCAGGCAATGTATACCTGCTACTAAGACTTTAAAATATACACTGTGCAAAACAGTGGTTAATGATTTCAGTTTTTGTCACTTAAAAACTTTAAGGCACTTTATCATAGCATCCACAATGGTGCTGAAAATACCTGTGCTTTCCTTAAGATGACAAATGGAATCATGAACACACAGTTATATAGGACAACATAAGGATTGTTTAGTTTCCTTACACATTAATATAATCAATGAATATTGTGAAATTGAAGCATTGCTGTGTAGCAATACCTTTTACCTACATCCTCAGGAAAAATACAGACATTGACCTGCTTCTGCAACACACTTAATTGAAATGTTTCGTCTCTAAATATGCTAAGCTGCACTAATCATACTTTCCTTTCTCCATCAGATGTGGATCAGTGTGTGAAGTGTCCAGAGGAGCAGTATGCCAACAGAGACCAGAACCAGTGCATTCCCAAATCCGTGATCTTTCTAACCTACGAAGACCCCTTGGGGATGGCTCTGACCTCAATGGCTTTGTGCTTCACTGCATTCACATCTGTGGTTCTTGGGGTATTTTTGAAGCATCATGACACTCCCATTGTCAAGGCCAATAACCGCAATCTCAGTTACACTTTGCTCATCTCACTCCTCTTTTGTTTCCTGTGTCCCTTGCTCTTTATTGGCCATCCCAATGCAGCTACATGCATCCTGCAGCAAATCACATTTGGACTTGTATTCACTGTGGCTGTTTCCACTGTGTTGGCCAAAACAGTTACTGTTGTTCTGGCTTTCAAAGTCACAACCCCTGGACAAAGGATGAGGTTCTACCTGACTTCAGGGGCACCCAACTATATCATTGCCATCTGTACCCTCATCCAGATTATTCTCTGTGCAATCTGGCTGGGAGTTTCTCCTCCATCTATTGAAACTGATGCACATTCTGAGCATGGCCAAATCATCATTGTGTGTGACAAGGGCTCAGTTACTGCATTCTACTGTGTCTTGGGATACCATGGCTCTCTTGCCTTTGGGAGCTTCATTGTGGCTTTCTTGGCCAGGAATCTCCCTGACAAATTCAATGAAGCCAAGTTGCTGACCTTCAGCATGCTGTTGTTCTGCAGTGTCTGGGTCACTTTTCTTCCTGTCTACCACAGCACAAAGGGCAAGGTCATGGTTGCTGTGGAGGTCTTCTCCATCTTGGCCTCCAGTGTTGGCCTTCTGGGATGCATCTTTTTCCCTAAGTGCTACATCATTTTGTTACAACCAGAGAGAAATTCTCTTCAAAAGTTAAAGGAGAAAACATCTTTCTGAACTGACATTTCCTTAATTGAAACTGACAACTTTAGTGTTGGTAAAGAACCATCTCTTAGGATACAATACAAGATGCATTAGCTTGTGACTCTCAACCATTCTTCTAATGATGATGCCTTGAATTGTCATGAATACTGTTTTTCTCCACATTGTCTCTTATAAAATTCCAATCAACCACTCATTCCACAAGACCTGGCATTAGACAATATCCCAGTGTACAAGGTCTCTCCTTTCTCCAATATACAATAATAATTGAAATAAACTCTGTTCTTTCGATGTCTGAGTGAATGTGAGACTTTGATAGCACAATGGTGAGACTAAACACGATGTGGTGTTGTCACACACAACTCTCCCCTAACTACACACACTCTCTCTCTCTCACATCCACTATGCCTCCAATAACTTTCCAAAAAGAGTACTCCAAAAGATAAGAACCAAAGATGGCAAAACAATACACAGTAAGACAAGGCAAAAATAACATTTCCTTAAGTTTTCTCAGTAATTTGAGCTTTCCCTTTAGTGAATTCTGGGTTTAGTTCACTATTGCATTCTAAAATTGGATTATTGGTTTTTGATACCTAGTCTCTTGAGTTCTTCATGTGTTGTGGATATAAGTCCTCTCTCAGATGTGGCGATGGTAAAAGCCTTGTTTCCATTCCTTAGGCTGCTGATTTGTCTCAAGGAGAGTGTCCTTTGCCTTAAAGGAGCTTTTCATCTTCATGAGGCTCTAATTGTTAATTGTTGGTCTTGGTGTGTATGCTAATAGAGTTCTATTCAGTAATTCTTCTCCAATTGCAATGACCTCAAGGCTCTTTCTCACTTTCTTTTCTACTAGGTTCAGGGTATCTGGTTTTATGTTAAGGCACTTGATACAGGTTGTCTTCTATATGTAGACGTTTGTTGCAAATGCCTTATTTTTTCAAATGTGTATTGTGTCTCTTATTATTATAATCATGTGTCCATAGGTGTGTGAATTTATATCCAAGATTTCACTTTGATTCCAATGATCAATTTGTCTCTTTTTTATTCCAGTACTATGCTGCTTTTGTTACTGTTTGTTTTTTCAAATTGAAATCAGGAATGGTCAAACTTCCAAAATTTTTATTTAATTTTTCGTAATTATTTCAGCAATTTTGTATCTTTGTTGTGGCTTTCCCCTATGAAACTGAATATATTTCTCTGAAGATACATAAAAAATTGAGTTGGAGTGGTCCACAATGATAGTGAATCTGGGTTTTATTGTTGCTGTTTGATTTCCTAATTTTTTTTTGTTTTTTTTTGAGACAGGGTTTCTCTGTGTAGCTTTGCACCTTTCCTGGAGCTCACTTGGTAACCCAGGCTGGTCTTGAACTCACAGAGATCCGCCTGGCTCTGCCTCCCAAGTGCTGGGATTAAAGGCGTGCGCCACCACGCCCGGCTTGATTTCCTAATTTTTTATTTCCAGAATTATTTCACTTTTGGTCACTTTTTATTGATTTGATTTCAATTTTAAGGTCTTGAACTGTTTTATTTATCTTCTTGCCCTGTTTATTTGTGTTTTCCTGGTTTTCTTTTTCAAGCATTTTTATTTTCACATTAAATACATTCTCACCATAGCTTTTCCTTCCTCCACTACATCCTGTTTTACCCACCACAAACCTACATTCTGTACTAGATCCACTGCTTCTCCTTTTCCCTTCATTAAAGGTCAGGCCTCCCAGGGAGGTCAAACAAACACAGCATAACAAGTGACAATAAAACTAGGAAAAGTCTCTCATATCAAGGCAGGATGAGGCACTCTAATAGGAAGAAAAGTGTTTCATAAGGAGACAACATAGTCAAAGACACTCATCTTCCACTATAAAGAGTACCACAAACTTCACAAGCTAAATAACTACTGCATGTATACAGAGAACTTAACACAGACCCATGCAGCAACTATAATTTCTGCTTCAGTTGTCTTGAGCCCCTATAAGCTCTGCTTAGGTGATTCTATGGGCCATGTTCTCCTGGTTTCCTTGCTTCCTATAATCCTTCCTGCTCCTATTCTTCAAGGTTCTCTATGCTCCAATTAATGTTTGGTTGTGGGTCTGATTTCTGGATCAGCTTCGAGCAGTTACCAGAGGAAGCCTCTCTGGTGTTGACTGGGCTAGACATTGATCTATGAACACTACAGAATGTTTATGAATCAATTAATTTATTTTTATTTTTATTTTACTTTAGTCAATTTTGTTTTGAACTTCCCTATGTCTCTGAGTCATCTGGCTTCTGCTCTCTATCCATCGTTTTTCTGGATTTCTTTAAAGGATTTAATAAATTGATGTTTAATAATCTTCATTATATTCACAAAAAGTATTTAAGGTCTTGTTTTCAGGCTTCAGATATGTTGGAATATTCAGATACTGAAGTGATAGGGTTACTAGGTACTAGTGGAGACACATTTTCTTTGCTAGTTTGCATTATATTTATTATGTCAGGGAACAGACTACCAGAGGTGTTGTGCAATATTGCTGTGGATGACATTGGGTCGAATGGATCTGTAGGAATAGAGGGAGAGAAAAGGTTTATGGGAAGCTTTGTTGTTTTCTGGAAGGTGTGGCCTATGGGTAAGCAATATGTGCCTGCTGGAATTGGGCGCTCTGATACAGTAATTGGTGGTGAGAGGGAGGTTTGAAAGGGGATATCTGTGGGATCCACAGGAAATGGGAACAGTGGGTCTGTGAAGGTTGCCACTGAAGTTCTGCTGCAAAGCTGATGACAAGCCTTGAGGAGGTTGGATCTGGATGAATCAGGAAGAAGAGAAGGTCTGCAGGTTGTCTACCTGGATTTCTGGCAGGCATAGCTTGTAGGTTAGCAGGGAATTTCTTGACTCCTTCCCAAACTTTAGATATTAGTTTCTTTAAGATGTGGAGCTTATAAACCCTTCCCCCCATTCTACCTCATCTCAAATGCCATATAAGATTTATCATTACTCACAGAAATGACAGGCTCTATATATGTGCATCTTCCTCTACAATTCATATTCACTGAAAGAGGCTCCTCATCCCATACTCATTAGAACACTGTCAGATTGGCAGTGCAGGTTCTAGAATGAAAACAAAAATAGATGAATTGAAAATGGTATAATAAGAATTTACACACTAAACACAGAGTGACTTCCCAGTTTCTATTTGTCTATAAGATACTCAAAAAGATTGCTTCCCTGTCAGTACTGGAAGGTAAAATGAGAAAAACATTGCCTGAAATCACAGGAAAAACAGAAGAAATGGGTCAACACAAGAAATTGATGTATGTGAACTGAGGCTTTTGAAGGAAGACCATGTTTTAAAATCAAATATTTGCATTATCTTCTCTTTAATAATGACTGATTGAGAGGGGTGATAGATCTTATTTGGTATTTGAAAGGTAGCACACAAGATCTGTATGGATGTTTTTGAAACTATAAAAATCAACATTTTTGTAATTATGCAAATGTAACAGTGGTTCTGTGATGAGCTGTGTAGTGGTAGAACAGCAGGGTTCTGGAAAATTCTGAATTTGGCTTTATTATTGTTTCTCAAGACAATGGAGCAAGACTTTGGTTAGGTATTCCATAACTGTCACTGGTGTAGCATAGGCACCAGTGTGAATGCTGTGTAGAACTCAATTGCTCTTGTTATGGAGCTGCTTCTCTCTAATAGGGAATTTGTGATGCAATTCCTGGTGAGTAACCAGGAATTCTGACTTTGGGGGTCCTCCCTTGACCATTACTGTGTGTCTCAATGTAGATTATCTAACAAAATTCACTGACATCATTTCTAAAGCCATTAATAAAAATAGATTTTTCAGATACCCTGGGACCAAATTTGGCACTGTCAAATGAGCCTTAATTTCCATAATGATGCGTGATATCATTAAACTACCTATACTCTCCTCATATATATTTAACAATCAAATTTAATCACATGGACATCAGATTCAGAAACCCAGGGAAAAGAGTGTCCAGGATTCCTGCTGAAGTTAGGAACCACCTAGAAAAAAAAGAATCCATAATGCACAAGTAGCCTTGTCCACATATTGTGCTGATATGAATAGCACTTCAAAATACACATTGCCAAGGCTCAGAGACAAAGACATTCACTTTGATTTTCCTCGTCTTGCTTCTGAACATTCCACTTCTTGGGTCCAGTTTTATTCATCCCAGGTGCTTTTTGGGAAGGAAGCAGAATAAAGAAAAGGATGGAGACTTGTGGACAGGTTACATCTTCTTCCTTAGATGAGTACAGTGGCTATATAGAAAGATTGTTCAATGACATTCTGCAAATGTACTACAAACTTCATTCAACTCCATTATGTAAAACCTCAGAATAGGTATTGAAAAGACCTAACCTAAAGGAGGGATAGAATTGAATCAATATGCACAAGTTATTAATTTTTATTATATAATTTTGTGTGAGTCATTTTACAAAGAGGTCTAAAATTGTCTAAACTTATAGCCATAAAAAATACATTATATTTTCATCATCTGTATTATTTATTCTATGAAGTATAGTGTTATCTTTTTCTTTCCTTCTTTTTTTCTTTTATGTGTATAAGGGAATTTTGTCTGCATGTATATCTATGCAATACTGGCATTACTGATGCATAATGATACCAGAAGAGTGATTAGGGAGACTGGGAACTGGAGAGAGCTTCATGCCAGTCAATAAGACCTGAAAATCAAACCTGAGTCCTCTTCATACACACCAATTGTAATTGACAGCTAAGCTATCTCTTCAGCCCTAAACTATACCCTGTGAAAAAATTGCTCACTGGAAGAATCTCACTTGGTCTCAACTATTCTTGCATAGTTCATTCAAACCAATAAAGATATTATAGTTTGCTTCTCTGTATGGGAGGTATTAGTAGTAACAAAAATTTGGCTTTGAGAATATTTATGCATGAAATATCCTGTTATGTGCACTGGGCATAATTATGAATTCTGATGTGCGTGGTTTTAAGGTAACCAATTTAAACTGACCCATTAAAAAGTGGATTGATTTTCAAAGGAGTTAAATTCAGCAAAATTTAACAGGTATTTACATAAGACTTCACCAAACACAAAATAATATACCTTCTTCTCTGTGCATCATGATATTTTTTATAAAATTATCCACATTCTCAGAAACAGTTATAGAAAATTGAATTAACTTCCTGCATCATATCAGACCACCAGGAATTAATGCAAAACCATGGTAACTGGACAACTCTCTAGTGAAAAGTAGGTCCAGACAGAAATAAAGAAAAAAATAATGACATCCTAGAAATCAATGAAAATGAATGCACTGCATATACAAACTTGTGGGATACACTGACAACTTACATAAACATACTGCAGGAAATCACACTAATAACTTCAAGGCACACCTGATAGCTCTACAAAAGCAACAACAAATATAATGTCACCAAAGAGGGGTAGAGAGAAAGACATATTCAAACTGAGGGCAGAAATCAATAAAATAGAAATAATGTGAACAATACAAAGAGCCAATGACTCCAAGACTTGGTTCTTGGAGAAAGTAAACAAGATAAGCAAATCCCTATCCACACTAGCTAAAAGACACAGAGAGTATATATATATATATATATATATATATATATATATATATATATATATATATTAAAAATAAATGCTAAATGAAACAGAGGCAAACAACAGACACTGATGAAATACAGTGAATCATGAGAACATACTTTTAAAATCTATACTCCAAAAAATTTCAAAATCTAATATAAATGTACAAATTTTCTCAGTATGTCTCCTTACCAAACTTAACTCAAGATCAGAAACACAATTTAAATCATCCTCTAAGTCCTACTAAAATAGATGCAGTTGTTTTAAGTCTCTCAAGGGAAAGATAGCCCACAATCATATAGTTTTATTGGGGAATTCAAACAGACTTTCAAAGAAGATGTAACACCAACACTTATCAAATAATCCATAAAACAGAAACAAAAGAAACGTTGCCTAATTCATTATATGACATAGAGTTACCTTGATATACACACAGATGACAGAAGGGACCAATAATGAGAATTACAGACCAAATTCCCTTTGAAACATCAATGCAAAAATATTCAAAATACTTGTAAATGAAATCCAGTACCTCATCAAAATGATGCAGGGGTTGTTCAATATATGAAAATCAATTAATTTATTGACAATATAATCAAAATGAGTAAAAACAAATGATCATCTCATAAGATGAAGAAAACACTTGGAAAGAATCCAACACCACATCATCATAAAAGTCCTGAAGACAACAGAGATAAAAGGGATATACACCAACATAACCAATGTGATTTACATCAAGTGTATAGTCAACAATAAAAAATTAGTAATGCTGACTCCTTTATAACCAGGATTTTTACTTCCACTTTTCAAATTATGAAAGAGAACATGAGTATGAAAGTACCTTCAAATGTTTTATCTATCAAATGGAAAACTATAGTTAAGTTGGAAGTCCCACACCACAGTGTGAATGAATAGATAAAAAAAAATTACCTAATAAATCAAGGAACATGTATGGGGTAGGGGAAATTCCCAAGACCATTTCTGGTATGAGTAAAAACTGAGAGCCCCATTGTGATAAGCATATAAAGTTAATGCAGTCAGTAAATATGGGAGTATCTATTGGTACATGCATGCCTCTCATGAAATTCTCTAGATGTACATATGTCAGAATAGCACATAGATACTTGTGTAATTCAGCATTACTCAGAATATGGGTTAAACTTTGATGACTCTCAACAGATGAGAACATGAAGATATCTAAATTTTTATATATATTTCCTATGTACAGAATCATTATTGCTATTTACAATACATTCCTAGATATTTGAAAGTTTCCTTCAATGAATTACCACACTTAAATATATACACAATGATTTATACCTAAACCACATTCACCAATCTTATAGAAGTTTAATGAATAGCTTCTATGTGATTCATAAATGTTTGAAAACAATGATGAAATTAAATAACAGTACTGGGTACAGAAATCTCTTACACACATTGGAATTCTGGTTAAAGGCTCAAATGATTTAAAAACAGAAAATGGAGTTTTCCTCAACGTGGAAAATTTAAATTTAGCAGAAATTGAGGATGAAGTAGGAGGTTATCATGATAACTAAACAGACAGACACTGGAAATCCAGAGTTTTCACAGGCTCAAGATGTAACAGGATGTGTCTCTGTGTATGTGTGTGTGCATGTGTATACATATATAAAAACATTTTTACACAAATAAAGTAGGAAAGGTGTGATTTGAGTATTGAAAGGTTGAAGGCATTGAGGATGGCATAACATGGGAAGCCAGTATGAAGAAAATATCACACATGTCTCATAAACTGAACAAACACACACACATCATTACATTAGAAGGAAGCTGTTTGAACTCAGTATTAGAAGCGGTAGTAAAAGGAACAGATGTAGGTGACAGAGTGGCAAATTCCAATAAATGACATGCTACTCATGGATGAATATGCCATGATGAAGTGTGGTGGTATTGGGTTCCCCAAAATATTGTGTACTCTAATAAATTTATCTGGGGTCAGAGAACAGACAGCCACTAGATACAAAGGCTAGAAAATGGTGGCACTCACACCTTTAATCCTAGCATTCCAGAGATAGAAATCCCTCTGGATCTCTGTGAGTTCAAGGCCACATTGGAAATAGCCAAGCATGGTGACATGCCTTTAATCCCAGAAAGTCAGCCTTTAATCCCAGGGAGTGGTGGTAGAAAACAGAAAGATATATAAGGGGTGAGGACCAGAAACTAGAGGCTTTTGGCTGGTTAAGAATTTGGCTGGTTAAGCATTCAGGCTTTTGAGTAGTAATTCAGCTGAGACCCATTCCGGATGAGGACTCAGAAGCCTCCAGTCTGAGGAGACAAGACCAACTGAGGAAATGGCAAGGTGAGATAGCTGTGGCCTGTTCTGTCTCTCTGATCTACCAGCATAGACCCCAATAACTCGGGTTTGATTTTATTAATAAGAACTTTTAAGATTCCTGTTACAATGAAGTTCTTTATGCTGTATATCAGTTAAAGAAATAATTATTACACACAAAATAAAACTGGATACCATACTAAACCTGGACTGTTGCATATTTCATCTGCACACTTGAAAGATGATTTTGCTGGGTATTGAGTTAAAAATCACAATTTTCTGAGAAAGAGTCTGTCTCTAACTCTTTTGCCAACTTTGGGAACCTACTCCTCACACTGGGTCACCTTGCCCAGCCTTAATACAAGGCAAGGTGCTTAGTATTCTGACAACTTGATATGCCAACTTTTGCTGATATCCTCGGGAGGCCTGACAATTTCTGAATAGAAACAGAAGAGGAGTGGATTAGGGCTTGAGCCAGAGAGGAGGTAGGAAAAGGACTGGAGGAGAGGAGGCAGAGAACCTGGCTGGCAAAATGTAAAATAAATAAATAATAAATAAATAAATAAGTTGAATTTGCTTTGTGCCGATGAAAGCCTCATCCTCTCACATTCTTCTTTATGCACATCTTTCACCACAGGAAAGCTCATCACAAAACCATAGTCATGCACTTTTTAAGTGTTGATATTTAAATGTATAGTAAGATCCAGCTGAGAAAACTTGCCCTGTTTGCTTCATCTCAAATGTTCTCTACATCACCACCCACAGCAAAGACTTGTCCTACATTTGCCCTACTTTCTCTGTAGTCCATGTCCACAGAAAGAGGCTCATCATCCAACACTCATCAGAATACTCTCACACTGGCAGTGCAAGTTTTAGGATGAAAACAATAATGGATGACTAGTGAAACGGTAAAAGAATAATTTTTCACATTAAACACAGGGTCACTTCCCATTTTCTTTTACTTCTAACATACTCAACAAGAGACTTTTTCACAGCCACTACTGGATTATAAAATGATCAACAATGATAAAGGAAATCAAAGATAAAGCAAAAGAAATGGGTCAACACAAGAACTTGATCTGTAAGAACTAAGAATCAGGGAGGGAGATCATGTTTTAGAACTCAACTATTCACCCTATATCTCATTAATAGTGACTGGTTGAGAGGAGGAGTGATAGATCTTACTTAGTATTTGAAATGAGGCACACGACACTGGCATTCTCTCTGTATCTTCCTGAATTTTTAAATCTCAATCCTCAGAGGAGTCTTTGCCCTGGAGGAGATGGGAATGGGGGATGGGCTGGAGGGAAGAGGAGGGGGGCCGGAGGGGGGAGAACAAGGGAATGCATGGCTGATAAGTAGAATTAAATTATATTGTAAAATAAAATAAAACAAAATAAAATTTTAAAAAATCTACTTTTTTTTTTTTTGGTTTTTTCGAGACAGGGTTTCTCTGTGTAGCTTTGCGCCTTTCCTGGGACTCACTTGGTAGCCCAGGCTGGCCTCGAACTCACAGAGATCCACCAGGCTCTGCCTCCCGAGTGCTGGGATTAAAGGCGTGCGCCACCACCGCCCGGCTAAAAATCTACTTTTAACATATAAATGAACAGTGGTTCTGTGGTGAACTGCATAATTTTTGATACAACATGATTCAGGAAACTTCTGGATTTGGCTTGATTATTGGTTGAAAGACAGTGAAAGCAAAAGATCTGGTTAGATATTCTGTACACGATACTGATGTAGCATAGGCCACATTGCTGATCCTGTGTGGAACTTGATTGCTCTAAACATAAATCTGCTTTTCTCTGACATGAACTTTGTGATAGAATTTGCAATGTGTAACCATGAATTCTGACTTTGTGAGTCGTTCCTGAACCATTAAAGCATGTCTCAATGTGGATCATCTATCAAAATCCAATGACATCATTTCTAAAGGCATTAACATAAACAGATTGCTCAGGCAGTCTTGGGACCAAATTTTCCAAAAATTGGCATCCCCCAAAGAATCTTAATTTCCACAAACATTAGTGATGTTATGAAACTACCTGAAGTCTCCTCATATATTTTCATAAAGAAAATTTCATCAGGGACTGAGGACATCAGATGCAAAATCCCAGGGAAAAGAGTCTCCAAGATTCCTTCAGAACTGAAGAAAAACCTGGAAAAGAAAGGAATCATGAATGCAAAAGTAGCCTCTCATTTGCTTACAAATGAGTACACAAATAATTTGCTCATCTGCATAATACTTCACAATCCACACTGCCCACACTTAGAGCAGGACAAAAAATGTTCACTTTGATTTTCCTGTTCTTGCTCCTGAAGATTCCACTTCTTGTGGCCAGTTTCATTCATCCCAGGTGTTTTTGGAGAATGAAACAAAATAAAGACAAGGACGGAGAATTGAGGACAGGTTGCATCTTCTTCCTTGGAACAGTACAGTAGCCTGTGGATAAAGATTATTTAAACAACAGTCTGAATATATGGTAAGTGTCTTTGTATTTTCAATGTAAATGTTATCATGAATATTTCATGAGGGGAATCAAGAAGAGAATCAGAGCAATTCTTTGAGTCTTCTGTCCTGTTCTCCAAACCTCCACACCAAGAAACAACCCCAAGTTATTTTAGAAACTCAATGCTATTTTTCTACTTTGATTTTTTTCCAAATAGTGTTCTGTTTTTCTCTCAGACACCATACTGCTTGCAAGGCTGGAGGAAGAGTGAAAATGGGACTCTATACCTTGGTCCATCACATATAGCCCTTTTCTTGACAGTTTCCATAGCACATTAGCAGATGATGTCTTATTAACAGAAACCCCATACTATTTCAATGAGTCTCATTCTAAGTGGGCAATTAATATTTCTGGCACTCCTAGCTGTGGAGAGTCTTCACATAAGTTTTCAGTCACTCTTTCAGATGATGTCCATGTGTTCACTCTATGTCTTCTGAAGCTATATTGAGTGTAAGTAGGAGACCTGCCCCCTGTGTACTTCATGTGTGTTCCTATTTCTCTGTACTTTACTTATATACATGTACCACCACTGACTTTTAAACACGAAATGAAGTTCAACACTTTCTCCTTAGAATAATGAAGGGATGTACGTACTGTAAATGATATGTTTGCATTTGAAAAGTGAGACTGTCAATATTAGTGATAACATATGTAAACTTGTTATTGTGATAGCTGGCATCACTTGAGAACATGGATAGAGTTGTTACCTAGTAGCTCATCTTGGCTTTATTTAAGAAGCATGTGTCTTCACTTTTTATGTCTGTTGTTTATTTTCTGAAATATATTTCATATGTACCTCATATTTCTCTTTCAGTAATTTTACTAAATCAGCTGTGATTTTACCAATGTGGATACTCCACATATTTTGATTTTGTTCATCACTGATAGTTGTTTTCAAACAGAGCAGTTTAGTCTACTAGTCCACTCTAACAGCTGAAGACATGAAAATTTCTTAATGTTTAGTATGCAGGAGTTAGTGAGTTTCACACATTCTAATGTCAAATTCCTGTTGAGTGTTACTGAAAATTTCACTAATAGTTTTTTTGTTTGGCATGAAGAATATTTTAAATTTATTTTATTTTAACAAGGTATAGATAAATACCTATTTTTATACATGAGTACACAGTGTTAAAATTTCTAAAGGAGAAACAGATTTATTTTACCCTGAGTGAATCATTTAGAATGAAAGAGTATATTTGAGCTTGATGTTTATTGTTCAATGATATCAAATGATTCAGAAAACATGGGAGTTATTATTCTTCCCATAAACATAAATCTAAAATGGTATTGTTGTGTTCAAACTAACTTTTTGACCATTTTAATTATATAAAAATTATAAATATTTTCCATATATTTTACACTTTCTATTCTTCTATTTTACAAACATATAATACTTGTAGAAAAAAATTTCAAGCAATTTTCCAGACATTACTTGTTCTCAGTAGATTGCAGGTGTTGTGTTAGTGTAACTGCAAATGTAGACAAAAGGTTCTGTCTAGAAAATATATTGTTGTTTGGTATACCAAGTATGACAACATTGGACATACCTGTGTAAACACAAAATAAGTGAACCATACTGGAGTATATGCCCTAAATCTCTGCACTTTGTGCATGGAGCAGGTGTATTGCTGTGCATTTGAAGCCAGTTTAGGCCCAGCCAAATGTCAAACCACGTAATCCATTGCAATTTTATGGCAATGGATTAAATGCACTAAATGATCATCGCTCATGTCCATACACACAGGTGCACATGTTTGCCAAATATATCACTGCTGATAGAGTTAATTTAAAAATAAATGCTTTCTAAAAAGATTTTGTGCCTACAAGAGATAAACCAGAAAGAAAATTAAACAAGATAAGGATGCACATGAAGAGATATGTTAAATATATTGCCCGCTAATTATAATGTATTATAAGTACAGGTGTCCAATGTTGCCCCAGAAAGACTACTGTGTACTCAACAGTAATTCTGTGAGTGCCTTATCCAATTCAGTTTATTTATAAGAAAGTATCATAACTCAAGGTCCCACATATCACATTTTTTCATATTGCTCAATAATTACAAAATGAAAATATGATCAGATTTACTGTTTGGTCAAAAACAGTAGCCTTGTCTTTACCTACTGAGCAAGCACTCAAAAGCCAGAAATGGACAGCTCTCTCTGTGGAGGTCATAAATGGCTAATTTCTTTTATGGGAGATATTCTGTTCTTTCATGAAGTTTTAAAAGCTTTTGCAAGCTTTCAGCTTCCTATTTGACCCCAACTTCACAATACAGAACATTTGTTTTCATCTTTAGGGGAGGTTCAGAATATTGTTCAGTACAGGATAGTCCTTCTTTTAATTAAAATGTCAACTGTAGGTCTCTGTCCACAATTAACACTGTATCCTTTCATGGAATACTGTAGCAGGAATCTTAAAAGTTCTTATTAATAAAATCAAACCTGAGCCAGGTATTGGGGTGAACTGGAACATCAGAGAACCAGAACAAGCCACAGCTACCGCACCTCACCGGATCCTCAGCTGGTCTTGTTTCTTCAGACTGGAGGCCTCAGCGTCCTCATCCAGAATAGGTCTCAGCTGAATTGCTGCTCAAAAGCCTGAATGCTTAACCAGCCAAATGCTTCTAGTTTCTGGTCTTCATGCCTTATATACCTTTCTGCTTTCTACCACCACTCCCTGGGATTAAGGGCTTGCTTTCTGGGATTAAAGGCATGAGTCACATGCCTGGCCATTTCCAATGTGGCCTTGAACTCACAGAGATCCAGAGGGATTTCTTCTACCTCTGAAGGGCTAGGATTAAAGGTGTGAGTGCCACCATTTTCTAGCCTTTGTATCTAGTGGCTGTTCTGTCTCTGACCCCAGATAAGTTTATTAGGGTGGACAATATTTTGGGGAACACAATAACACCACAGAGTACCATCTGAAAACTACCAGTTTGCTCTGGCTTTGACTTTTTCTATTGATGAAGTCAACAGGAATCCTGATCTTTTACCAAATATATCTCTAGAATTTCAATTACCAGTAGGGGCTTATAAGACTGTTTCACATTTATATAGTTTCATTTATCTTTCTACACAATAACACGATACTCTGCCTAATTATTAGTGTAGCAAAGAGATAAGGTGTAAAATGTTGCTTACAAAACTTTAATGGGAAACATGGCATACTTGGGAGAGTCCTGGAATTCTACATGTATCAGCAGGTGTGACTTTTTTGCTGGGTGGGTTTGCAAGTAATCCCATCACCATGTTACCATTCCCAGATGCTAAGGAGAGTGTGAAGAGGAGATTGGTCTTACACTTACAGCTAACTGTACCGTTTTACTATTCAGAGAATTTATTGGGCTCCATTTCCTTTTTTGAAACAGAAATGAGGGAAGTAACAGGTAAGAAGGTTTTCTAGAACACTTGCTAGAAGAATGTGTTTAACAAGTTCTTAGGAGGGCATTCTACCTCATGCTGTTGCCAGTGTCCTAGTTCCTTCAGCTCACCTATGAACACTTCCATCCTATCCTGAGTGGTCAAGAACAATTTCCCTATCTGGATTAGATTTTTTATATAGATAGTTAGACATGAACTTTCCTCTTCCCACCATATGTTTTGGTGTATATTGTATTCATTTTCATTTAATTCTAGGAAATCTTCAATTCTTTTATTCTTGTCTTGACCCACTAGTCATTCCCTAGAGAGTTGTTCAGATTCCTTGAGTTTGAAAGCTTTCTTTTTTCTTTTATTTTCCATATTCACATTTAAAGTGTGATAGCTTGATATGATGTAGGGTGTTATTTAAATTTTTTGGAATCTGTTGAGACTGGCTGTATAACAGAGAATGTGTTCAACTTTGGAGCAAGTTCCATGAGGTGATGAAAATAAAACATATAATTTTTTGTGCTTGGATAAAATATTCCATAGATATTTGTTACATCGTTTGGTTTTTATAATGTCTTTCAGCTCCAGAGTTTTTCTGTTTTGTATCTATCTGAATGACTTGTCCAGTGGTGAGATGGGATATTGAAGTTTTCTACTATCATTGTATGTGGGTCAATGTGTGATTTAAGTTTTACTTATGTTTCTTTTACAAGTGTGGGTGCCCTTGTTTTGGGAGCATACATATTAAAAAGTAAAACATCATCTTCATTGATTTTTTCCTTTGATGAATATGTAGTATCCTTTCCCATTTCCTTTGATTAATTTTTGTTTGTAGTGTATTTTTTGATGTTAGAATTACTACACCAAGTTGTTTTGTAGGTCATTTTGCTTTAAAAATACATGTTCCAACCCTTAACTCTGAGGTATGACTATCTTTGATGTTGATGTATATTTCTTCTATGCAGCAGAAGTAGTGATCCTGTTTGTACATCCCTTTTGTTAGTCTTTGTCTTTTTATTGGGGAGTTGAGACGACTAGTATATCAACAACCAATGTTTGTTAATTTCTGTTTTGTTCTTCTTTTAGATGTTGTTGATGGTTGTCTTAGGTTATGTGTGTGTGCTTGTGTGGGGGAGTCTGTCAGACTCCAACTCTGACCTATCTAAGGTCTCCTGGGAAGAGGGGGTACGAATGAGGAAGTATTAAATAGAAAGGTAGAAGGAGAGGATAAGAGAGACAGAGACATGGCAGGATAGCTTCGGGAGGTCCCTCAGTCAATACTCAGTTGCCCTTGTTTATTTAAAATGGGATTTTTTTTATACAAGATCAAACACAATGTACCGACAAATGTAGACTCTTCAAACACCTAATAACCACAGCTATGCACTGCAGGGCACAGGAATATGAAGCAGGAATTCAGCTCACTATAACAAAGCTATTACCTGGAATAATCAATGAATTCTCCCAGGGGAAGCCAAGTCTCAAGGAGTAGTTCTTGGCATTTGACTTTTACTATATCAGCTGTTGTCTGCTAAGAATTTCATGTATGCTCTCATAGCTTCCCCAAGAACTTCTAAACAGTGTGGATTGATCATTCCTTGGGCATATACAATTCAGGGATTTGGATACAGTCATGCAAGCAAAACTGCCTGCTTCCAGACTTTCTGCTCATTTTTAGCATTAGAATTAGATGTCTGCCATCTGCAATTATCTCCTTTAGCAAGATCTGAACCTGGTACCAGCTCCGTATAAACCATCCAAGTATAAGCAGCAGACAGAATAGCATGTCAGAATACCCACTAGTCTCCTGAATTAAGATAAACACCCATATAAAGACACTGCCTAGACCAGGCAGATATTAGGTACATAGCTTTGCTTCTTGTGCAAATTAGGCTTAGATCTCCCTTTTTATCACCACCCAAGTTGCACGCTAGAGCAGTTTACTTAGAACAAAAGGCTTTTTTTTTAAATAACAGGTGCCTCAAGCTGTGATACAAGTTACCCTGCCCTCCCAGAAAATGGTGACATAGAAAAAAAGGGCAGTTTTCTTTTAGTGACTCATAGATTCTTTTACCTAACCACCTTTAAGATTTTAGTTTCAGCACATTTATGATAAATTCACAATGTTTCACCTAACCATTTATAAGAATATATTTTGAGCACATAAATTCCATTTTTTACTTATTCCAGGCCTTATTTGACCTCACCTCCTTTATTCACTCCCCTTTTGGGTTGCAAATGAAGCTGGCTATCACTGCTCTCATGGGGACCTTGAAAGCTTTGCACTGTATTGTAAAAGACTTACTGCTTTTACAGTTGTAGACCAGTTCCCCAAGAGAACTGGCTAATTTTGTCTTAGAGGATTAAAATGGTGGATGAAAGAATTTGGTGTAGTTAGATTCTTTTCCCTCAGATTTTTCTCACTATTGTTAACATTTCTTCTGGAAACGCTAGTGTTGCTGGATCCTAATGTCTCCCTCGGGGAAGGGGTGAGGTGCACCATCAACTGCACAGACACTGGGAGTCAGTTGAAGGCAAACAACAAACTTCTTTAGTTAATAATAGGAAAGGCCTTATATAACCTCCTCCCAGCACCAAGTCTGTGACCCAATCTGCTGGCATTGTGTGGTCATTCCTCATTGCCTGGGCACAAACGTGAACTCTACCAGTAGCCAGGAACTCTGACAGTGCCTGTTGCTAGGCCCTCAGGCAAACTTCAGGTTGGCTCATAAGTAAGTGCATTATATTTCTGCCTTGACAACTGATTTGAGCCAGTTTCCTCAACCCTGTGGGCCTGCCCTACTATACATCCACCCTTTTATTTTATTATGTGGACACTCAGCTGGATTTGGAGTTCTTTGGTCTAGTCTTATTGACCCTGCCTCAGGGAGGCTCAGCATATGGATTGTACCTGCCTTAGGTTGGCTTGAAAAACAAGGTCTTACTCATCTTTGACTACCAGCCCTTGAAGAGTGTCCATTCCTGGGGAGTCACCCTGAGTTGTAAAGGTCAGACAGTAACCTTTTGAATTTTAGAAAGCCAGGCATACATAACCTCCTGTTGAGGGCTATGAGTTGGATGTCTAAGAGCCATTAACACCTGTAAAGTTGCCTTAGTGGCCAAACATTTTTGCTGAATGTGCTGTAGGTGACACTTAAAAAGGAGAAAGATTAAAAGTACCATACCACCAATCAAAACATATGTAAAATTCCAAGAGGAATCATACATCCTTTTTATATCATGCCAAAACTTTTCAAAAAATAGTCATAGGCCATAACCTCTGCCCTTGTCTGATTTAATTGGAAAATTTCATGTGTTAACTGAAATGAATAATATAGAAACTTAGCTGAGCATGAGCCCTTAATATATTTAGCGACCTCCCAGTCTGCTAAACTATCATTCCTCTTAACATGTCATATAAAATGAGGAAAAATGAGGGTCTGCAAGTCTTCTACCTTTAGAGGGTCAATGAGAACAAGAAAGGGGAATATATATATTATTCATCCTGGGTTATTTTCTCCTCAGTGGAAGCAGGCTGATCTGTGGTGAAGCACACATCTCTTGCTGGTACCCATAGTGCCATAGTGGCACTCTGAGGAAAAACAAAGCATACCTTCTCCCATGGTTTAGCATGGGGGCTGGTGGCTGCAATGGGAGGGAGATAGGGACTCTCCTTCTCACCAGGGGCACGGGTGAGTTGTTTGACAGAGATGCCCAGTGCTTTTAGGCTGTGCTGAGACCCTTGTAGGGCCTTGTGGGCCAGGTCTGAGACCTGTTGAAAATAGGCATTCAAGCCAATCTGTACCTGGTGCACAGGATGGGCATACTCCCCCCACCCTGTGAACATATCATAGGTTACTGGGACATTAAGTAAGGTGTTCATCCAGGCCTGGGATTCTGCTTGATCATCATAGGCTGATCTCCAATTGAGAAAGACTGAAGACTCCAATACAAATTTAAGCAAATGGTACCAATGTGGGTAAGTTTGTAACTGCATGAACAATTAAGGAACTGCTGAAAGTAGGGCAAATCTGGACCTCACTTACTGGTTGCCTTACAGAAGAGAGAGAGAGAGAAGCTGTTGGGGTGGGAAATAAGGTCTGGGCATCACATTTGGGCCCATATTAATAGGGGAGTCTTCTATGGACCTACGGACTGACAGTAGTGCAAGCTATGAGGGTTGTAAGACACCTGATGGTGTGGGAGACTAGCCACCAATTGAGGCAGGCAAGTACTGATTTAGATCTCCCCAAGAATACCATGGAGCAGGTGTAGCCTCCCACGGTGGTGGTGGAGCAGAGTGGAGAGCAGTGAACGACTTAATGACAGTTTCCTTCTCTTTTCCAGATATCTTGGGGCCCAAACTGACAGCTGTGTTCTCCATGGAATATTACTCAGGGCCCAAACTGACAGATTTCAAGTGGCCCAAACTATCTGTCTCCTTATCATTGCAAATCATAGAGATGATGATCTCTGATGGGGTGATAATGATGAGTGATGATGGTGTCCCAGGAAAGAAAATGTCCAAGATTCTCCAGAGGTGAGGAACCACATGGAAAAAAAAGGAATAATGCATGCACAAGTACACTCTCCTTTGGCTACAGAAATAAAATCAGGTGAAGATTCCGGGTGCACATGTAGTATGCTGATTTGCATTGCATGTCATAATCCACACTGCCCAGGCTTAGGGAAAGACAAAGATGTTCACTTTGGTTTTCATCTACTTAATCCTGAACATTCCACTTTTGTGTCCAGTTTCATTCATTCTAGATGCTTTTAGAGAATGAAGCAGAATACGAAAATGATGGAGATTTAGTGACAGGTTGTGTCTTCTCCCTTGGAGTAGTACAATGGCTTGTGGAGAAAGAGAATTTTAGCAACATTAGGAATTTACAGTAAGTTCCTTTGTATCTTCTATGTAAATTTCATCATGAACATTTCATGAGTGGTCTGAAAATGAGAATCAGAACAATGCTTTGATTCTTCTGTCCCTTTCTCAAGCCTGTACACCAAGAAACAACTATAAATACTTTGAGAGACTCAATGCTACTTTTCTCCTTTTAAGTTGTCCAGAGAGTGTTCTAACTTTCTCCCAGTTACCCTTCTACTCATAAGACTGGAAGCTGCTGGGCAGTAGTGGTACACGCCTTTAATCCCAGCACTCAGGAGGCATAGGCAGGTGAATCTTTGTGAGTTCGAGGCCAGCCTGGTCTACAGAGTGAGATCCAGGAAAGGCACAAAGCTACACAGAGAAACCCTGTCTCAAAAAACCAAAAAAAAAAAAAAAAGACTGGAAGCTGAGTGAAAAAAAGCATTGTATACCTTGGTCCATCACATATAGGCCTACTGTTGACAGTTTACACAGCACAGTATCCAGTGATGCCTTATTGAAAATCACCCCATAATATTCCAATACATATCATCCTAAGTGGGTGTAAGTAAGAGACTGTTAATTAGAGTCTGTTGATGGTCCTTCCATTAATGTGTAGCTTGTAATGCATGTGGTAGGGCAACTAATATTTGTGGCTCCCCTAGCTCCAATGACTTTTTATATAGATATTCAATGACTACCTCAGATGCTCTGCATTTGGTCACACTATGCCTTTCTAAAGCTTCATCAGGAAACAAAGTAGGATATCTGTCTACTGTGAACTCCAAATGTTTTCCTGTTTCTCCATACTTCACTTATAGAGATGTATTACCACTAGCCATTAATATGAAGCACCAGTTCTTCACTCCTTCTTTGGATTAAGAAGGAATTAATAGATTGTTAATTATATGATTCCATTCTTTGAAAAGTGAAGGTATCACTAATAATGGTGACTGCTTACTCTCCTTGTCACTTGCCTGAGGGAAAGCTGTGGCATGTCATACTTGGCAACATCTGAGAACAGGCATAGAGCAGTTATCTATTAGCCAATTTTTGCCATTATTTAACAAGCATATGTCTTTTCTCTTTATGTCTAAGTTGTTTATTCTCTGATACTTATATGACATTTAAAACTTTTATTTCTCTTGCAGCAATTTTAGTAATTGTAGCTGCACGTTTTTACCAATTTGGGAACTATAGAAATTTTGATTTTGTGAATTGCAGACAGTTGTTTCCAAACACAGCACTTTAGTCCCACCAGGCCATTCTAATAGCTCAAAGCATTGAAGTTTCTTCAAGTTTAGTGTCCTGGAGTTAGTGGTTGAATTTCACAAGTTCTGATATCAAATTGTTGCTGAGTGTTACTAAAATTTTCAATGACACTTTTCTGTGTGTTAATAAAGAATATTCTAAAATTATTTTTATTTAAAATATATAGATAAATACTTATTTTTATAGATATACCACAGTTGTAAAAAAAATAGAATGGTAAAAAGACTGTATTTATTTATTTTTATTTTTTTTTTTATTTTTTTGGTTTTTCGAGACAGGGTTTCTCTGCGTAGCTTTGCGCCTTTCCTGGAGCTCACTTGGTAGCCCAGGCTGGCCTCGAACTCACAGCGATCCGCCTGGCTCTGCCTCCCGAGTGCTGGGATTAAAGGCGTGCGCCACCTCCACCCGGCAAAAGACTGTATTTAACACTGAGTGAATCATTCAGAATGGTAGGAGGTTTGAGTTTGATGTTTATTTGTCAGATTATATGTAATGAATAGACAGACATGAGAGTTATTCTTTCCATAAGCATAAACTCAAAATGATATTGTTTTATTCCTACTAATCTGTTGGCCATATTTATTATTTTTAATACATTTTACACTTTTTATTTTTTTTATTTTATAAACATGTAATACTGGCACAAAAAAACTCACCTCAGAATGCTAGTATTGTGTTGTCATAAACTGGAAATATAGACAAAATGTGATTCCTAGAAGAAAATTTACATTTGTCAAATATACTGAGTGTAATTACATTGCACATACCTGTGCAAACATAATGTAGGTGAACAATACTGGCATACATGCACTTAATCTCTGTGATCAGGACATGGAGCAGGTGTATCCAAGTTTGTTTGAAGCCAGCCTAGTCCACAACCAAGTGTCATTCAAAACATGGAATCCATTGCCATTTTATGACCTAAGTGAGTTTTGCTCATGTCCATACTCAGAGAAACATATGTTTACCAAAAAAACTCTGTGCTATTTGAGTTTATTTAAAATTAGATATTATAAAATAAGATTCTGTACCTGCAATAGAAAAAACACAATGAAAAAAAATGTAATGAGAAAGGACAAGAGGGAATATGTTATTTGTATTACCCACTAATTTTGGTGGATTATAAGTACAGGAGCCAAATGTCACACCAGAAAGACTACTGTGCATTCACAAATCATTCCATGACTGCTTTATTCAATTCAGTTCATTTCATAAGAAAATATCATAAACAATAGATCACACATCATTTGCATTTTTCATATTGCTCATTAAATTTGAAAAAAAAACATGACCAGTTTTGCTGTTTGATCAAAGCCTGTGGCCTTGTGTTTACCTTCTGAGATATCACTAAAAAAACCATAGATGAACAGTACTGTCTGTGGAAAATGCAAATGGCTCATCTCATTTATGGGAGATACATTCTTATGAACTTTTGATGCCTTCGCAAGCCTCCAGCTTCTTGCCATTTAAACTTCACAGCACAGGCCATTTGCTTCAATGTTTTGGGGATGTTGAAAATACTGCCAGTAAAGGATAGTCCTAGTATTGACTACATATTATTATCTATAGATATCTGTCAATAATAAATACCATGCCCTTTTACAGAACACCCACTGAAAACCCCCAGTTTGCTCTGGCCTTGCCTTTTTCTATTGATGAAGTCAACCGGAACCCAAATCTTTTACCAAATATGCCTCTTGTGTTTGAATTACCAGTAGGGAATTGCAAGACGGTGCCAGAATTACACAGGTGGATACCAGGCAAGCCTGGAGTGGATAAATTTTAACTGTGAAGTCTGGACATTTAAATGTGAGACACTGAAGAACTGCTCATCCACTGCCTCATTGGAATGGCTAATGGTACATACAAGCTTTTGACATTGCCTTTAGTGATGGCAGTTATGACATATACAACGCTGTGTATATGGTGGCTCATGCCCTCCATGAGATGCTTTTTCAACAAGTAGATAATCCACCAATGGACAATGTAAAAGGATGCAATTCTAACTGTGTGAAGGTAGTGTTTCTTCTATTAGATGATATTTGGTATCATCAATATCATAGTCCTTAAAAGTCTCACAGATGCTCCAATCTAGTGTATTAGGAAACATTCACCAAATAGACATCTGAACATTTTTCCTGCTGAGGGAATAAAACTAGGGATGGATATAAACCTCTAATGCAATTGCAGTTGAGTGGAAGACACAGTTTATCAATGAAAATCAATGATTTTTTTATGGATCACCTAAATATCATCACCAAAATTTAATACTGGAAACATGTCAATCCTTCCTCATCAATGCTCTCTCTTTTGAGAAGATGAGCCCTTATTTATTAATTGTCAAATATGTGGTAATCAGTGTAGGGGATGGTTTTCACAAGTGTTCTCAACTGATTCTTATTGAGAGCCGCTGGTAGCGAAAGTCCATGAGAGTATACAGCAGTGACAACTAGTGTTCAGAAGGTCAACCTATCCGAACTAAGGGTTCTGTTAGAGGAAACCATCAAGCAAGGTGTTATGGAATTACTGCCTTTTGAACGAACTGGTTGTCTCTTGTTGTAAACTTCTTGTGCAATAACAGCTATGAGTCTCCCCAGTTACCAAGCATCTCCATGTTATGTGTACATGTAATCTCACGATTGCATCTCAATCTTAGGCACAACTTTTCCTATACATTTGGAGAAATTGGACAACTGTCCCCAGCTGTGTTTATCTTTCATTAACATATATCTGGCCAGGGCCATTCTCTGGACAAAAATATTTCAACAAAGATACCCTTTTCCAAGGACAAACAAAACTGCACATAGATAAACATTAGCTCATCTCATACGCAGATAGGGAAAAAACTAACAGTTAAATCTTCAACCCTTTACCTTCATCCTGGGTTATTTACACAAGACCCTGACTTAAAGGATTTTATTTTTTTTTTTTTGGTTTTTTGAGACAGGGTTTCTCTGTGTAGCTTTGTGCCTTTCCTGGGACTCACTTGGTAGCCCAGGTTGGCCTCGAACTCACAGAGTTCTGCCGGGCTCTGCCTTCCGAGTGCTGGGATTAAAGGCGTGCACCACCACTGCCCAGCTGACTTAAAGGATTTACTGCTCACATTCCTGGGATGATGTTTTAGCCATTTGCTAGATACTGAGTTAAGGCAGTTACTTCCCACTAACCCCTCCAGGCCAGGCAGGCAATAGGTGCCAAGCTTATTTCTTGTGCAAATTCAGTTTTTATTCCTCCTCAGCCAGGTGTGATTCCTAATTTTCTCCTCAGCAATTACTCTGAGTGAAAGTGCTTTGACTTACCAAATACTATGCACTCTGACATAGGTTGCTTAGCCACCTAGCATACATCTCGCTCCCTATCAGAAAGCAGCTGCAGCTGGGATGAGTGGGAAAAGTGGCGCCAAAGACAGTTTACTTTCTTGTGACTTATTGACCCCTAATATTTTACCTAACAATTTCTAGATTATAGTTTGAGCACATAAATTCCCTAGTTGATCTTAGCCTTTAGTTGACTCTACCAGAGAATTCCCCTTTAGTCACTTCCCTTTTGGGATATAATTGGAAGCTGACAATTAATTGCTTTATGTGTAGGTCCTTATCACCTCTCCCTGAGAACCTGAAAACATCAAGCCTCACGTTGCTTTACCAAATAATTACTATGTGGGTATATATACTGGTTCTCTGAGAGCACAGGGAGAATTGATGGAGAAGAACAAAGATGAGGACAGAGATGGAAAGAACTAGGTAGAATGATGAGAGGACAGCAGAAGGGACTGAGAGCAGGAGAGACTGAGAGCAGGAGGGGCTGAGAGCAGGAGGGACTAAGATACAGGAGGGACTGAGAGCAGGAGGGACCGAGAAGAGCTAAGTAAGAGAGCAGAAAAGAAACCATGTAGATGGAATCGTCATAGAAGAATAAAGTGAATGGACTAAAGAACTCAGTGTGCTTAGATTCATTGAATATCCCTCAGATTAGAATCCTCAGCTGGTTGGTTGACTCTTCCGAGGACCCTGGGAGCAAACAATATAGGCTGGACCTATTATTGTTTGCGTTAGATTCTTCCCCCACAGTAGGCTCTGTAGACCTCATTTGTAACTCTGAGAGTAATTTCTTATGAAAGAGTGCTGTGATTCTGCTCAGTACATGCATGAGTATTCATGTTTGTGAATGGATTTTTCTCATTGCGTATATACGTATGTTTGTATTTTTCTGTTTGTATGTCACGTGTGTGTGTGTGTTTCTGTCTCTCTGCATCATTTCTATAAGGCTGTTTGTAGAGGTGAGCATAAATTTGTATTGTGTCATCATCTTTATGTATGAGAGTGTTCTGCGTGTTTCTTCCTAGTGCATTTGTCAGCACCCATGTCTGCTGTTCCTATGTGTGTGCTTTATGTGTTTTTGTATATATATATATATATATATATATATATATATATATATATATATATATATATTTCTGTGTGTATGTCTGTCTTTGGGTGTGGTTATTAATATTAGGAGTCAATGTGCCTGTGTGGATGTTGATCTCTGTGTATATCTCCTTGTATGTACTCTTCTGTGAAGGTGCACATGTGTGTGATCTTGTTTATGTGTTTTCTGTATTTTTGTTCCTGTGTGTTCATTAAAGTGTACATGTTTCTCTGTGTGTGTCTTTATTTTCATATGGGAGTCTTGGCATGTTTGTGTGTGTGCATGTGTGCAAATGAGTATGTTGCTGCATGATGTATATATTTTTTATGGATGTGAGTCTTGGTATATTCTCTCTCTCTCTCTCTCTCTCTCTCTCTCTGTGTGTGTGTGTGTGTGTGTGTGTGTGTGTGTGTAGTTCATATCAATGTTTAGTGTCTGCATGCTTGTCTTTGTTCATGTTTGGTAATTTCTTCTTAGAGAACCAAAATTCTAGGAACATTAAGATAACTTTATTTATCCACTTGCTTTCATTGAAATTTCTCCCCTGGGCACCTTCAATAAAGTTACTTTTAAGGTAAAATCAGAATGTTTCCAGTCTTCCAAGAGGGGCACATATATTGCAGAATGCTGCCTGACTTTCAGCGGCACTCCTTTCTGAGGAAGACCTTTTCACTAATCCTGTGGGGGATAGAGTGACTATGAACGAGAAAGAGAAACTACATGAAGAGTATGATATTTTCCAGATTTGGAGTTTCCCAAATGGTCTTGAACTTAAAGTGAAGATAGGAAAGTTTAGACCATATTTTCCACATGGCCAACACCTCTGTTTTTCTGAAAAAATAATAGAGTGGGCCACAAGAAGCAGACAGGTGGGTTTGAACAAACTGTATTGCTCTCCATTGCACAGAAGTAACACTGTTCTATCTATCTGACGGGTAAATAAGGAAACACACATGCCTTCTGATCAAAGCTTTCTATTTTACTTCATTTTGAAAAGTCTTCTCTGAAAATCCCTCTTGCTCCACATAGATACACACCACATTATTACATTCTCTACATAGCAACAAACCTCTTTTGCACAAAGACATCTCTTTTCTATGCAACTTCATTTTCCTTGTCTCCACATGACTACATATACACACACAGCCACAGCTACACATTTCATTTACATTTATCTTTCACCATAGAGCCACATCCTTCCTGCACAGCCATATATTTCTATACACAGTTACATCTCTTTCTTATATAGCTCCAAATATCCCTTCTACACACATATCTTCTCTCTACCCTGCTACATTCCTTCACACACTACTAGATCACTCACTCACTATTTACTCACTCACACTCAACTCATTCACTCTTCTCTATTCACACATATAAATATATGTTTTTCTATATAACTACACAATTCCTCACTTCTATAAACTACCTATCTTCTTCCCAGCTCTCTCTTCATGTATCTCCTGCTCTCTCACTACACACACACACACACACACAAACACACACACACACACACACACACACACACACACACACACACACACACACACATACACACTTTCACCTCTGCCCAGCTCTTTACACAGACATACATCTCACATCTCAGAATCTCTTCCTGGAAATCTCTCTTGCTCTCACTCCTGGCTAGCTATTCATCATATCTCCTCAGCTTCCTCTCCACACCCATATGCAATACTTCTACATCATTCATTCACTCTTTACTCACTCAGTCACTCTCTCCCACTTCTCTAATGCTTCTTCTTCATCTCTGAACTTTTTTCTCTGTTCTTTCAACTACATCCTTCACTCAACTCTCTCTCTCTCTCTCTCTCTCTCTCTCTCTCTCACACACACACACACACACACACACACACACACACACACACACCTCAATCTCTGCATAGCTCTTATAGAGTTCTACACAGCTGTGTCTCTCTATACCACCACTCCTCTTACAGCCAAACTCTGAACAAGTATATGTTATATTTTCAGGGCCTTTTTAATAATTTATTACATTTCCATTTTTAAGTCTTGAATTGTTTTATGCATTTCCTTCCCCTGTCTGTGTTTTCCTGTGTTTCTTTTTTACTTATTAGTCTCATGCATAATACATCCTGACCATAGCTTCCTCTCCATCCAATTCTTCCTGTCCCATCCCCCCTACACCTCTTATCTCCAAAAGATCCATTGCTTCTCCTTTTCCTGTCATAAAAGAGCAGCCCACCCCAGGGAAGTCCAATAAACACAACATTAAAAAAGTGGCAATAAAACTAGGCAATAGCCCTTATTTCAAGGCTGGATGAGGCAGCCCAATAGGACAAAAAGTGTCTCAAGAGCAGAGAAGTGAGTCAGAGCTACCCATTTCCCACTGTTAGGAGTCCCACAAACATCCCAAGCTAAGCAACTACTGCAAGTATGCAGAGGACCTAGCACTGATCCATGTAGGCTCCATGATTTCCACTTCAATCTCTGTGAGCTGCTCTAAGCCCTGCCTAGATGATACTTTGGGCCATGTTCTCCTAGTTTCCTTGAGAACTCTGCTTCCTATAATCCTCCCTCCTCCTCTTCTCCAGGGTTCCTTCTGCTCCACTAAATGTTTGTATGTGGGTCTCCTCTCTGCATCTGCTTATGACAGCTGCCAGAGGAAGCCTCTTTGGTACTTATTGGGCTAGACACTGATCTATGAGCATTGCAGAATATTAGAAATCAATCCATTGATTTTTATTTTAGTCAGTTGTATTTGGTTTTACCCTATTTCTCTGACTCATTCAGCTTCTGGTTCTTAGCCATCCTTTTGTTGCATTTTTTTAAAGGATTTAGCAATGTCATCTTTAAGATCTTCCATAACATTCATAAAGGCAAATTTAAGGTCATATTTTGGGGCTTCATCTTTATTGGAAAATTCAGGTTCTGCCTTAGTAGTGTTGGACACTATTGGGGCACCATTGGAGACATATTGTCCTGGATGGTTTGTGTTGTGTTTTTCAGGTCAGTGAGCAGGCTGCCAGGGGTGTTCTGCTGCAGAGCTATGGATGATATGGGGGCATTTGATCTTGGGAACAGAGGGAGAGAAAGGGTTTATGGGAAGCCTTATTTGTTTTCTGGAAGGAGTGGCCTGTGGGAAAGCAATATGTGCCTGATGGAGTTGGGTGCTGTGATACAGCAATGGGTGGTGAGGGGAAGGTTCAAATGGAAAGATTTGTAAGTTCCATCCACAGGAAATGGGAACGGCAGGGTTGTGAAGGCTGCCACAGGAGTTTTGCTCCAAAGCTGATGTTGAGATTTGGGGGTTGGAACTGAGGGAAAGAGGGAGAAAGGAAGTTCTGCATATAATCTACCTGGATTTCAGGAAGGTATAGCCTATTGGTTAGCAGGGATTTTTCTTGACTTCTTTCTATATTTTGAATATTAGCTTCTGTCAGATGTGGAGTTGAAAAAAAAATCTTCTCCCTGTTCTGTTAGCTGTTGTTTTGTATAAATAACATTGCTATTTACCTTAGAGAAACTTTTATCTGTCCTAAGGTCCCATTTATGAATTATTCATCTTAGTGACTGCCATATTATTACTCTGTTCAAAAAAGTCATCTCCTATGCCAATGAGTTCAAGGCTATAACCACTTTCTCCTCTGTGAGACTTAGTGTATTTGGAGTTATTATCAAGTCTTTAATCCATTTATACTACATTTTGTGAAAGGTGATGAAGATGGATCTATTTGCATTCTTCTACATGTAGACATCAGTTTTACCAGTAAGTACTATTTATTGAAGATGCTATCTGTGGGTGCCCATTTTCAGGTTCTTAGTGGAATTACCCAGAAGGTCTGCATAGAGAGAATGATTAGACCATTGGCCAGAGAGCAGGTTTCTGAGGTGGTCTGCACTTGGCTATGCTGAGGGGAGGTCTTTTGCTCCACTCCTTGGCATTTCCATAAATACCTTAGGGCAGAGACAGTCAGGGTCCATTGGAATAGGTTGCAGGACCTCTCATGGCTATCTGCTATCCTGTATTTATATGTTCATCTCCACACTCTAAATCCTTCTATCTAATATTTCTTGCTGCTCTCACTCAAGAAAACTTTGTGGAATTTTGGTGTTGTTGGGTAGCTGCCCTGAAGAATGGCACCATGAACAGGATGAACAGGGACTAAAGATAAATGAAGAGGGACTAAAGACAAAAAATAGGGACTTAAGACAAAGGAAAATAATAATAGTTTTATACAGATATACAGAGTTTTTAGTGAAAGTGTTGAGTTAGGTGCTGCCAGTGGTAGAAGGGACATATCCAGTGTTTTATATATATATATATATATATATATATATATATATATATATATATATATATATATATATATATATATTGAATAGGGGAGGAGGTTTTATCCTTGAGAGAAAGGGAGAAAATGGACTGGAAGGATATCCAATGCTGCAAAGCAAAAATCTCTATCAAGATTTCTATTCTCTCTCTCTCTCTCTCTCTCTCTCTCTCTCTCTCTCTCTCTCTCTCTAATTTCTCCCTGTGAAAAATAAGTATAAGACACAGTTCAGTAATATAGTGTAGGAAATACTTAGAAGTATAAGATCGTGTAAAACATTAATTAAGATAAGTTAGGCAACTAGACAGAAAAACTCTTCAATTTTCTAACTTTGGGGGCCATGAATGCAAACTTGGAAAAAATTTTCTTTGACATTTACATGTAGAAAAAAAGGTTTACTTTGAGCTTATTGGGCAGAAAAAAAGACTCATATGGAAGCTTTTGGCCTGAGGACAGGTGAAATACTAAGTTCACGCATCAGGAGAAAGAGATTTCTCCCCAAGGCAAAAATGGGGGTGTAAGAAGCCAAAAAGTTAAAGTTTAGAAGTTTTGGGGAAAGTTGTTTTTTCTCTCTCTTGGGAAAAATCTTTTTCTTAAACTATAAGCTTTTTTTGAAAAAAAATGGTAAACTCTCTCTAAAAAGACTTAATCTTTCTCAAACTAAAAGCTCCCTTTAAAACTTAAAAACTAAAGCCTTTCAGAACTCTCTCAGAAGGACAAAATTAAAATCACCTGGAGATATTAGTATGGAAATCACCTATGATTAGCTCTAAGGGAAAACAACAAACCTCTTCAGAGAGTAAAACCTCCCTAAGTTCTGTCTTTCTTTCAAGCTTTAAAAATCCTCCCTGCTGTGGATCTCTTCATCTGTTTCCATCAGTCACTGAATGAAAGTTCATTTGGTATGAGAAAGGAGGGGTTATATGAGCAAGAGAATTGAGACCATGGTTGGAAAAAGCACAGGGACAAATAGCCAAACTAGTGGAAACATATGAACTGTGAACCAATAGCTGAGGAGACCCCATGGAACTGGACCAGGACCTCTGAATAAGTGAGAGAGTTGATTAGCTTTTGCTGTTTAGAAGGCCCTGAGGCAGTGGGACCTGCACCTGTCCTTGGTGCATGAAATGGCTTTTTGGAACCTAGGGCCTATGCTGAGACACTTTGCTCAGCCTTGGTGCAGGAAGGAGGGGACTGGACCTGCCTCAACTAAATCTACCAGGCTGGGCTGACTCCCCAGGGGAGACCTTGCCGTGGAGGAGGTGGGAATGGGGAGTAAATTGGGAGGGAAAGCTGAGGGGTGGAAGGAGGGAGGACAGAGGAATCCATGGCTGATATATAAAATTAAATTAATTATAAAATGAAAATATTTATTAAAAATGGTTGTAATAAGCTATGGTAATGAAGTCTATAAGATAGCTTGTAACAAGAGGCTGATATAAGATAAATGTATTCTTGGAAAGGTAGTTTTTCCACTAAAGATGGCAACATTGGCCAGAAAAAGTTTTCAGCTTGAAAAGATGTTCATAGTAAACTTAAAATACAGCTTTTAAATAAATAAAAAGGAGGAAAATCCTCTCAGTTTGTTGAATATTAGTTCCAAGGAAAAATTCTAAGAATACAAAACTCAGAGCTTCACAGTTTTTGGTTTCTTTAGAAAATACCTTATTTTCCCTAATAGCTGAGGAAGAAATATTTTCTAAGATATTTACAGTAGTTCAACAGGAATTTCACCCTCATCCTGAAATGAAGCTTTTTGTATAGCAAACTAGAAGTTTGCTACAACAGAAAACTTTGTCTGAATTATGCCACAGAGAAGCTGCTCCGAATTTGGGCAAAGGGACAGCCTCCAACTACAAATTGTTTTTCAACAAGCCATTTTAAAATCCTTGAGAAAGCAGTCCATATACTGAACATTGTTTTAGAAGAAACGTATGAGAAATTTAAAAAAATGTTCTTTACCTCTTGAACAGACAGCCTGCAATGAATGAAAATCATAACTATAACTATCTAATCTTCAACTCCCTCAGAGACCCATTGAGGAAATTACCTAGTAAAACAAGAAGTGCAAACAAGTGAGTTCCAAAAAAAAAAGAGTTGACAGAAACATCCTAGACAGTCATCAAAGGTTTCTCCACACATTGGGTCATCATCTTCAGCCTATCGGCTTAGCATATCTGACAGACTCATTTGTGAAGTAGGATGTACACAAGGCCTACAGCTTGACCTCACATTCAGTGCCAGTAGTCCATGTATCAGATAAACATGAATTCCACCAACATACTGTCATGATTCAGAGTTTTAAATTTTGGAAATTGTTGGCATTTTTCAGAATTCCACTGTCCATTCTTTTTGGCTTATGGGTGGCTTCATCTTGGCATCCCATTCTTCACCACTTCCCATTCTTCTCAGCTTGTGGGTGGCTTCATCTCTTTTATTAAATGACAGTCTACCATTGAGAGGTTAGACTCTGTTAGCCCAGTTACTCTTTCAAGAATAACTGTACAGGGGCACTGTACCTTTTCCAGATTGCAAAGGCCACTTCAGCAATGGTGCCATATTGTCCTGGACTCACAGGATGCCTGTTGCTAAAGCCGTAACAGCACTCGTCTTGTGTCCTGTCTGTCAATTTTAGATAGCATACTGTCAGCAGTCAATATGAGGGCACTTTGTTGCCTAGTAGTTAACTTTTGCCACAAGAAAAGTTAACTCCATGTGCAATTTCTTCAATGCTTATATCTTCTTTGAATTAGATGGTACTTTCCAGGAGCCCACATGTCTCATAATCATAAAAAATAGAAAAAAATCTAAGTTATTAAAACATTTTGAATGCCATATTCTGTAGATCTCTGAAGGGTTTGAAGATGACCTATCTACCTAAAATATATCTCTGCTTAGCCTTGGAAACATACAAATGTGACTATAAGTACCATAGTAATGTCTAACTACTAACTTTCATTTCTTTATATCCTAATAGTTGGTAATAATAACATTCAATCCCATATGGGACTATGAAGCCATCTAGCACACAGTAATAATAAGATTGATAAACTGTTGATAGGAATTGTGCTGGAGGCCTTAGAATTTCAGAAAAAAACATTTTATCAATAGTAAATATTTAAAAAAGGGTTTTTTTATAACCTGGCAACAAGCCAAGGAAATTGTATGGAAATGTCCTGCTTATTCTTTTTATAATCAGACTCTGCTACCAGCAGGATGTAAACCAAATGGTATTCTGAAGAATGAAATCTGGCAGATGGATGTGTTTTACTTTGCAGAATTTGGAAAACTGAGATAAGTACACCACACTATTGATAATTATCCAGGACTTTAAAGGACATCTGCTTTGAGTTGTGAAAAAGCTGATTCTGTAATCACGCATTTGCTAGAAGTTATGGCTGTCATGGGTATACCTGCACAAATTAAAACTGACAATGCTTCAGCATATGTCTTTGGTAAAATGTAACTTTTTTTGCTTATTACAATATAAAGCATATTACAGGTACACCACATAATTTTACAGAACAAGCAGTCACAGAAAGATCAAATAGAACTCTAAAGGATATGCTAAATAAACAGAAAGGGGTAACAAAACCCCACAGAAATAGTTTACATAATGCTCTATTAACTTTGAATTTTCTCAATGCTAATGAGAAAGGAACAACAGCTGTGGAGAGATACTGAATAATAGGGAAAAATACTGAATTAAATCAGTTTATATACTATAAAATGTGCTGACTTCAGAATGGAAACCAAGATATGTATTACATTGGGGACATGGTTTTGCTTTTATTTCTACAGGATAAGCTGTGGATTCCATCAAAATTGATAAATGTTCAATTTTAACGAGAGAGACCTCTTAATTAGAAGAGCTAATTGTTCATCAACCAGCATAACCATCCAATTTTAACTAACATATCCCTAACAAATGTTTTTCATTTAATCAGATATAACTTGCTCAAAGGGAACCTTCTCAAAGTTAGGCTTGGGGAAGGGTTTTTGTTTCTGTCTTTCAGGAGAATGAAGGCTAAGGAATCTGAAGAACACTGGATAAATGAAACATCTAAAGAAAAAGGACAAATTATCTGGAAAAAATGTCCCAAGAAAATGAGTAGATATGCCTAGGTATATCACATATAAAATTTCATAAGTCTTCCTAAATGTTTGTTTCTGCTCTTCTCTATAGAAACTTAACACAAATGGTCTTTTTGTTGCTCAATTAAAACTTAAAGCTGGTTTTAGAGTTGGAGAATGGCTCTCTCCTCCTCTAAACCCAAGCATGTTGTTAAAAAGAAATGCAAAATCTCTATATCAAGTCAGAAGAAAGAGCCATCTTCTGATATGGGAGAGAAGAAAACAAAAACATTAAGGGACTATTCTACTGCCACTATTCTCAATTCTTTGATTCTATTTTGATTCTTTAAACTTTTCTTAAGGTATGAATTTTATATCAAAATTTATAAGATTTATAAATAACTTTTGTATTGATATTAATGCTCATATAGAGTACTAATTAATTCTAGTGAAAAAGGCTTCATTTAGCTGTCTATACATGTTTTTGTGTTCGAGTCTCTATCAGTTTTCTGCAGGGAATCATAACCAAGCCTAACAGAGAATTTGAAGTCTCCAGAAAGATGATGGGGCTCCACAACTATTATCCCACATGGACAATAATAATACCACTAACCTGACAAACATCACTCAAAGATCAGCTTTGGACAAAAATCTACTCAGAACAATTTCAAGATGGCTAGCTGAGATGTTCCAGCCTCACAGACTACTTGAACAAGGACATGAAATAAGCCCTGCACTTTGGCATTGTGCAGAAACTGGACAACAAATTATACATCTACCTTTCCTGGAACTTGAAAATTAACCACAAAAATTTCTTTTTAGGATCTCCTAGAGATGCCTTTGCCCACAAACAGCAGGATGCAATTTTAAGAACACAATGCCCACAATCCCAAGAGGTGGGTTGGGGGAGGTGGTTTTTAGTCTTTCAATGGGTTTCTGGTTTGGGATAGTTGTCATTGTTTAGGAGGGTTGCTTACAAGTTGTTGTTGTTGTTAATGGTCATGAAAAGGGCTAAATAAAGGAGATTAGATTTAAGGTTCTTATTTGAAAAAAAAAAGACAAGAAAAGAAAAAGATGATATAGATAAGAAGTAATTTATTGAATCTACTGTGGAAAAAAGAGATGTAGAAATTATAAAATAAAGGGTAGATTATTGAATCTACTATGAAAAGAAAAAAGAGATTATAGAATAAAAGGAAGATTATTGAATTTACTTTTAAAAGACAACTACTAGTTTTAAATACATTGGATTGGATTTTTATATATTATATATAAATTATAAATATTGAGATTGATATTGGTAGAAAATGATGTACATATATTTCTAATCTTGTTCAGGATATTATACCTATACAGTTCATTTAACAATGTAATGCAATTTGCTAATCCTTGAATATTATTATAAAGAAATGAAAGTTAGTAGTTGGATATTATAATCAAACTTGTAGTCTTATTAGGTACGTTTTCAAAGTCAAGCAGAGATATATTTTAGATAGACAGGTCATCTTCAAACCCTCCAGAGATCTACAAAATATGGCATTCAAAAAATTTTAATAACTTAGATTCTTTTCTTTTAAGTATGAGACATGTCAGCTCCTGGCAGCACCAATCTACTTCAGAGAAGATATGGGCATTGAAGAATATGCACATGGAGTTAAATTTCATTGTGGCAAAAATTAGCCACTGGGTAACATAGTACCCTCACATCAATTGCTGACAGTACGCTATCCAAAATGGACAAATGGAACACAACACAAAGAACTACAGATACTTGCCAAGACATGTGTGGTTGAAGCTTTGGCAAGAAGTGTCACCTGAGGCCAGGGCAGTATGGCACTACCCCTGAAGTGGCTTTGCAATCTTGAAATGGTTCAGTGTCCCTTTCTTCAAAGGCAGCTGAACAGGAAGTGGACTGATGGCTTCTGGTGTGCAGTGAAACAGTAGCTGAAACAGTTGTTCTTGAAAGAGTAACTAGAACTATGAAATCTAACCTCTCAATGGTAGACTGTCAATTAATAAAGGAGATGAAGCCACCAACAAGCTGAGAAGAATAAGCAGCCTAATTCCAAAAACACCAGCAATTTCCAGAATTTAAAATTGTCAATCATGACAGGACACTGGTGGAATTAAAGTTTATTTGGTACATGAAATACTCTCACTGAATGTGAGCTTGAGTTGTAGGCCTTGTGTGCATCCTACTTCACAAATGAGTCTGTCAGATATGCTAAGCCTGTAGGCTGAATAGGAGATGATGCCCCAATGTGCAGAGAAACCTCAGGTGACTGTCCAGGCAACCGGCTGTTTCTGTAAATTTATTTTTTTTTGGAAGTCTCTGGTTTGCACTTCCAATTTTACTAGGTAATATCATTTCCTTCTTATGTCTCTGAGGGAGTTGAAGATTAGAATGTTGTTATAGCTTTCCTTGTTAAAAAATTTCAGTAAAGAAACTCACCAAGAAAGTATAAAGTGTATATATTCAAAGAAATTATAAGATACTTTTCTCTTGGTAATATAAGTTAGGAAAGATAGTTAATCAGGTACATTTTGGACTTACCAAAATAGGATAGATAATGGAATATTTTCTCTATGTTTATAAAATGCAAATGGACTAGACATTGTTGATGTATTTATTGCTTGTCTATATTGTATATAGTTATTGTTCTTATTATATATAGTTTTTCTTATATTAGTTATAACTTTTTTATTTTTATTAGAAAAGAGGGGAAATATGGTGATATTTTATTTGTGCTGAAATGTGGACCTATTTTATTTGTATGTGAATAAATAAAGTTTGCCTGCAGATCAGAGGAAATAGCAAGCCATTTTAAGTAAACACAAGAGTCAGGCAGTGGTAGCACATGCCCTTAATTCAATCACTTGGCAGGCAGGGTCTCTTTGTGTTCAAGGCCATACTAGGGAACATGCCTTCAATCCCAGTGCCAACAATAGAGACATGGAGGTCTGTACAGAGAGGCAGTGACAAGGAAGTAAGGTAGCTTGGCTAAGAGCCAATGAGAGGGTGTTCTTTTCAGAAATTATTCTCCCATTCTAATGAGTTCAAGGATAACACCCATTTTTCTTGTCTGCCAGATTCAGTGTATCTGGGTTTTGTTGAGGCCTTTCATAAATTTGGACTTGAGCTTTCTGCTTGGTGATTGGTATAAATCTATTTGGGTTTCTTTTCTGTATGCAGACATCCAGTTATGTGTGAAGATGCCATATTTTTTTCAACTGTATTTCTGCCTTCTTTATCAAAATCAGGTGTCCATAGGTGTATGAGTTTATATCTAAGACTTCAATTCTACTTCATTTTTCAACCTGTGTCTTTTTTGCCAATATGATGTTGATTTTATTACCCTACCTTTTTAGTACAACTTGAAATCAGGAACGGTGAAACTTCCAAAAGTTATTTTATTATTTATGATTATTTCATCTATTCTGATTTTGTTGTTGTTTAACCAAATGAAGGTGATTATCTACTGAAAAACTGGAAAATTGAGTTGTACATTCTGATGATGAAGATAGGCTCTATTATTCCTGTTTGAATTCCTAAATTTTTGATTCCTAGAATGCTTTCAGTATGGATCATTTTTTTATTATTGATTCCATTTCCATTTTTAGGTCTTGTAGTGTTTGTTTCATTTTCTTCCCCTGTTTGTTTGTTTTCTTGGATTTCTTATTTTAATTATTAGTACTGTCACCAACACTACATCCTGACTGGAGCATCCCCTCTCTCCACTCCTTCCAGTCCCTCCCATCAAACACATTCTCTCTCTCCACTAGATCCGTTGCTTCTCATTTTCCCTTCGTAAAAGAACAGGCCTCCAAGAGAGGTCAAGCAAACATAGCCTAATAAGATGCATTAAAATTAGGCACAAATTCTCATATCAACGGCAGATGAGGCAACCAAGTAAGATGAAAAGCATGTCAAGAGCAGGCAAAGGATTCAGAAATACCCATCTTCCACTGTTAGGAGTCCCCAAAACACCCCAAGCTAAACAACCACAGTATGTCCAGAGGACCTAGCACAGACATATGCAGGCTCTGTGATTGCCACATCAATCTCTGTGAGCCCCTGTGGTTCATTCATTGTTGGTTCTCTGGACCATGTTCTCCTTGAATCCTGGATCCCTCTGCCTCCTATGATCCTTCCTCCTCCTCTTCTGCAGTATTTCTGGTGTGCCACTGAATATTTTGCATTGAGACTCTACAATCTGCTTCCATCAGTCTCTACATCTGCTTCCATCAGCTGCCAGAGTCAGCCTCTTTGGTGTTGATTGGACTAGTCAGTGATATATGAGTATAGCAAAAGAATTAAGAATCATTTCACTTATTTTTTATTTTGTTTTAGTCAGTTATATTTGGTTCTACCCTAGGTCTCTGTGTCATCCATTTTCTGATTCCTGCCCATTCATTTCCTAGATTTCTATAAAGAATTTATTAAGTTCATCTTTAAGAACCTTCATCATATTCCTAAAGGCTATTTTCAGGTCATGCTATTGGGCTTTGGCTATGTTGAAATATTTATAGACTGCAGTGATAGAGTTACTGGGCACTAGTGGAGACACAATGTACTTGTTGGTTTTCACTTTATTTTTATGTGGATGACTAGACATCTAGGATTAGGAAGAGTACAGTTCTAGGTGCTGATATCTGCTGTTTTTTTTTTTAATGGATGGATGTTTTGTGCCATGGTTTCTCTTTCTTCTCTGGCATTTAGACTAGTATGATGTATATGTGTTGCCTGATAGAAATTTTTCTGGTGGCCAGCTTTTTGTGGACACTGGATGCTCCAGGTAAAATGTGTTTCTGACAATTATAACATGACCCTTATGAATAGGGGTAGGCAAGGGGTCTGAAGTGGTTCAAAGGAAAGGGAGAGCAGAGTGTTCCACCAGGATATACTCATTTAGTCTCTTTGGTATAAGAGTACAAAGTAAAGAGAGGGCACCATGAAAGATCTGCTAAAGAACCAGGGATGAAACTGAACGTTTGGTTGGAGGGATATCAGGTGAAGTAATGATCTACACTTAGCCTAGTTTTTTTCTTGACAGGAATAGTATTTTTGGCAGCAGGGAGTGCTTGCTGGGTTTGTGGGGCTGTGTTAAAGCAAAGACTATGGGGAGAGAGGGTAGGAAGAGAAGATCATTGGTATCCACAAGAGGTGGGGCAGGGGCAGGGATGGATGCAGAAGAAGTTCACTTGCAGAGCTGGGGTTGAGGCTAAGGGGTTGGTTCTGGGGGAACAAAGTAGAGGTGAAAATCTTCAGTCATCTTATAAGGAATGCTGGCAGGAATGGCCTAAGGTTTTAAGGCAAGGGAATCATGGTATGTCAAGACACAGTAGACTGTAGTAAATGAGCCCCTGTCACACACAATGATAATGTGACCAAGCTCTCAGTGTGCATCATTGCCAATAGAGGGAGGAGAAACTTCCAGGAAGATTGAACAGAAAATAATTTGAATGAGGGTACATATGGAAATGATGTTGTTAGATGCCCCTGAAATCAGTTAGTACCTCAAACTTCTACCAGGGGTTGTGATTTGAAAGCAAGAAGCCCAGTAACTATTTTGGTCAACACAATGAAAACTGGTGCAGTGAATATTTCTCCAAAGTGAATTTCTACAGGATTCATCTGAGTTGGGATGGCTAATGAAAAACAAGGAGAGGAGCACAGGCAAAAAATAAGTGATATGTGCAAAGTTTAGCCATCCCCAGGTGTTCCTCAGAGGTCATAAAAATTACAGCTTTGTCAATGCACTGGTTCTTCTCTGTGTTTACAGACTGCTCCTTTGCTCTCTTCACATATTTACCTTCATCTGATAGGGAAACAAATTATGATTAGTTCAGCTTCAGCACATTTATTGACAGGAAATTTCAACTAAGTATGTTGAAGGAGATTTGCAATATCTGTATTTTGTTGTTGAGTATGTAAATGAAGGGCATTGCTGAACAGACACGTTTCATTTCCTAATGCTTATTATCTTTATTTAAAATTAAACCAAAGAATCATTCTTTTTTTCTATTTAACTGTATTGATGAAATCATGTATCATGTTTTCAGAAAGCGCAGAAACAATTAATATATTTTAGATGCTATGATAAAATGAATTATTAGAGGGGATAAAGAAGGGCAATGCTTGTACAAGCCATGTTTACCATGCTTGGACAGGATAGAGTCCTTTCAGAATCAGTAAGCTGTAGATGTGTGAACATGTAAAAGTAACAAAAGAGCTCATGAATATCCATGTGATTGGCTTCTTTTGGGGTAAGTAGGAGGGTGAGAATGAAATAAAAAAGTTATATAAATATAACTTTGATGTTTGAAAACTGCAAAAACGATAAATGTATATTCCCTAAGTTTTTTCTCCTTATCTGGCAATATAGTCACTGTACTCATAAGTGTTGTTTGTAAGAAGGAGTAGCCCTATCAGTGATGGTAGAAACCTCTGTAATACTTAGCATTACAGATCTTATATCTTGATTCCATTATCTTTGGGAGTAAACAGCATCTTCCTCCTTCCCTAATTTACATCTCTGTGAAACCCAGACTCTGTATGTGTTCTCAAGGTGGAAGTAGATACCAATAAATATCATGAGAACAATAATGCCAGAGCTCTTAAGAAAGTTCAATGATATAGAACTTTGTGTTGAGCAATAATATCCAGTTCATTATTTGTAGTTTGCACTGTGGCAACTTTAGGAAACATGACTGAAACTGAGGGAACCATTTGATACTTGAAGAAAGTGAAGATTTGCTTCCAGATATTAAGTCCTTTTACCTTAAACAATGTCTTTATAGACACATGTAATTAATTAATCTGTGGAAAGTTGGCTCAGCTGTAGAATATACTGTTCTTGCATATGACCTAAGTTCAGTCTATGGTACTCATATCAGGTCTCTCATAACTGTCTGTAACTCTAAATACAAGAGCATTGAATGCTTATCACCTACATCTGTACCTGGGTAGACATAACTATCTATCACACATACATACATATAAAGGTATAATAAAATATTTTTGCTTAATTTTTGTTGTATTTACTGTTCTAAACACTGTTTATTCTGACTTGATTTTACATTGAAAATAATTTCATTACACTTTGTTCAATTAATTTGGTGGATGCTGTATATAGGAATACATGGAAATCTGAAGACAAATTTTAGGAGTTGGCTACCTCTTCCTACTACATGGGTCCTGAGTATGAACTCTGGTCATGAGCTTTAGTTACAAGAGTTTCAACTTCTGAGTCATCTCACTGACCTAAAATGTTCTTTAAGGACTTTCCTTTCTTTCATTGTGTAGGTTGACAGATCAATGACAGATTAACATCTGTCTGTCATTTGTACGTAGAAAGCCATAACCAAATAATCATTTGACAAACATGGGCTGTGTAGGTGACAACACTTTTTGAATAATTGTCGTTAATTGATTTTCATACAAAACTACTTTATTCTACTACTTTGTGGCATTACTAACTGGGTGCTATATAAAAGAATATTGAATATAGGGCTATACATATTTGCCACATCATGTGTCTATATGTGTACTAAATTCCCTAAATTTTGACCACATTGGAACTTTAAAATGAGTTGTCCATATATGTTACTAGTCAGTTTCATACTTACCAGTTTCTGATAGTTTTCCAAGTAATTATTTTCCCTTTTCATTAATCTTACAGAGGAATTGCATTTGGTTCCCAGCATATACATGTCAGAGTTCAGTGGATCTAATGTCCTGTTTTGTTTTATATGGGCTCTCATATATACATGGTGTGAATGTTCTTATGTAGGGACATATACAAGCATGCAAAAGAATAAAACTGTCTTTAAAGATTTGTGAATCAAATCTGATCTACATGTCATTTTTTTTTTTGTTTTTCAAGATAGGGTTTTTCTGTGTAGCTTTGTGCCTTTCCTGGAACTCACTTGGTAGCCCAGGCTGGCCTTGAACTCACAGAGATCCGCCTGGCTCTGACTCCGGAGTGCTGGTATTAAAGGCATGCGCCACCACCGCCCGGCTCTACATGTCATTGTATAGGAGGTTGATCACTAAAAAATATCTTATGTTATTCTCTGACACTGAAGTTTGATTATTAAAACTGTTTCTTTGAGAAAAATGTGATTTACCTTGAATTTACAGAACCAAGATGTGAGTCAAGGGACACTGTTAATGATCATATTCCTATAAAGCCTAACTTAAGAAAGTGATATATTTTATTTATGCAATAGTCTTTTACATCACCTCAGAATTCCGGTGGGGAGGGTGGGGAGCATGAACAATGGGAATGATTTATGTGAAGAAACACTCCCTTGACTTAGTAGAAAATTCATTTTCTAAGCAGGGGATACACTCAAAACAGCAGGCAGTCATTGCCTCCTGACATACATGATAAAATCAAGAAGCACAATCAGCATCGCACACAGACTATAGGATCTGAGGAAAATTAGACGCATGCTGATATAAGAAGTTTTACATACTCCCCACATAACTGTATTATATTATCATGTTGAAGTATAAAAAACTTATTTTATATACAACAAATGAGAAAACACATTTAAATTAGTATGTTATATAATGCACACATATGAATGTATGGAAACAAACTGATATAAAGTTGAGTAGCTAGCCAATCCTAGAAATTTAGGAAGTTCTGGTTATTTGTTGTGAACAAATATGACCAAGCATGCAAACTGGGTTTTCTAAATAATTTCTGACACACAGTAAATTTAAAAAAAAATGGAGATAACTTTAACTAAAACTTTATTTCCATCAAACTAGCTTGCTGTGATATTATTTAAGCATTTTATTAATGGATAATTGATGTAGGGATGCCCAATCCACTGTGAGAAGTGCTTTCTCTAGGCAGGGATGTATGAGAAATCAAGCAGAGGAAGCCAATAAGCAGTGTTTCTTCTGGGAACATGTCTTCATTGCACTCTCCAGATTCCTGCATTTTTCCTTGACTGTATGAAACCCATGAGCCAAATCAGCTCCTGCTTCCCACTTTGCTCATGGTCTATGGTGAATCACAACAGAGTAGCAAGCTAGGCCTATTGGACATCTGAAACGGGTAAAAGATCTCCTCGAATCTCAGATAGTAAAAATGAACTCATGTTTCATTTCAGACCAAGGAAACAGCTGAATAGGTAGAACCCAGTGTATTTATTTTGAAGAACTGATGTATACTGAGCTGCAAGGCAAGTGTTTCCTTAAGTGGAAAATCCTTAAAAAGACTGTGAATGCAAGGAGAACCTGAATAAATGTTATATTGTTTAAATTGTTTTGAAAGATTTTTTTTATTAGAACAACTCAGTAAAATAAAATTCCGGTTTATTGTTGGACGTTGTTTCACACATACATCAAACAGGCAAAAAAATAAAATAAAATAAACAGCAACTTCATAGACAAACAAAGGAAGGAAAAAAAAGAAACCTTTTATCTTTGACCTTTTTAACCATCTCATACAAACCAACTACTTATAGTATAGCTAGGTACATACAAAAATAAAAGTTACCGGAATGCTCGGAATAAGATTGCTTTTGTTGTTGTTTTTCGTGTTTTCTTTTTGTTTGTTTTACTAGTTTTTTTTCTTCTCCTTTGAGATTATAATGAACATGGTCACACCACAAGTAAGGTCTGAAGTAGGACAGAGAACACTCTGAAGGCTCGTTTGGTCACCCTTTATCATTAAAAATGGCCGACCCTTAACAATATGTACAAAAATATGAAATGTAAGTAAAAAATACAAACAAATTTTCCTTTTAAAATATTTTTAAGAAAAAAGTAGGGCTTTGGAAGTTTTGGTTCCTTTATCCTCCCCTGTTGCAAATTCATGTGGTTTTGGTGGAGTGGTGGAAAGTGCCATGTCATGTGTGGGTGGCATTCACTGCTGTGGGCGGGCAGGGCCTGTTCCTCTACTCAAAGGTGACCACGTTTAAATTCTGAGATGGGAAGTTGAAGGTGAATAGGTCACAGTGGCCTTACATTTAGCTTTTCCTTTTGCTGTCTAGTCATCCTTGTCAGTCTTCTGCTTCTTGGAGTCAACATCGTCATCCTCATCATCATCAGCTACCTGCTTGCCTGTAGGGGCCTCAGATTCCTCGTCTTCATCTCCATCCTCTTCGACACCGTCACTTAATTGTTGAGACCAAGGTTGGATAAAGCACAGGGACAAATAGCCAAACTAATGGAAACACATGAACTATGAACCAACAGCTGAGGAGCCCCCAATTGTATCAGGCCCTCTGGATAAGTGAGACAGTTGATTAACTTGAAGTGTTTGGGAGGCCCCCAGGCAGTGGGTGGGACAAGGACCTGTTCTTAATGCACGAGCTGGCTATTTGAAACCTGGAAATGCCTGGACTGAATCTACTAGGTTGAGCTGAATTCCCAGGGGAATCTTTGCCCTGGGAGAGATAGGAATTGGGGGGGAGCTGGGGGAAATGCAGAGGGAGGACAGGGGAATCCATGGCAGATATGTAAAATAGTCATAAAATAAAAAAGTAAAAAAAAAATGTACATATCTTTGTATTACCATGTACCTGGTGATGGCGATCTATACATTCCATCAGAAAGTTCCAAATTCTTGCTTGCTAACTTTGCATCCTTTTTTTTTTTCTTTCTTTACCTTGATTTTTGCAAAAAACAAAATAGGGGGAGGGGTTTCTTCAGCATTTCAGTCCACGAGTAACAGTATCCTAACAGGCAAAGTGTTCTCTCACTGTCAACATAGAATGAACTGCTGCTGGAGGTCAACTTGGGCTTTAATTTGCATTAGCACTTACATGCATAGTAGTCCAAGTTGTTGACCTCATGACTTTAAAAAGTAACTCTAAAAAAAAAAAAGTCTCATCAAAACAATATACCCTTTTATGAATTACGCCTCAATTAAAAAAAAAAGTAGCCCCAATTAAGAAGCAGCTCTGAAAAAGAAAATATAACTTAAGATATTTGAAAAAAACAAGGTGAATAGAGGTTCAAAAGTAATTAAGATATATTTTCTTAAGGCTATCTAGAATTAGGCTTTAAAGAATTCTACCATTTCAAGTTTACCACTAGTTACTAGATACCTATTTACAAACAAGATGTTCACCTTTTTTGTTCCTTTATCAAGAGAAAAATCTACCTTCAGACTATGAGGGTGGTGATGGGGAGGGACTAGAAAACAAGATTCAAACAATCCCATGCAAATATCACATTTTTCAAATGGAAGAACTCCAAACTGCACTAGGAGTTCCAATCACTAAGACACTTTCCATTGAAATGATTTAAGTACAACTACATGGCACCAAGGTTTAGGCCTAATATAGGCCTGACAACCAAGTCCTTGTTTTCTGGAAGAAAAGCCTCAAAAGTCCCACTCAATTCCATATAACAATATTTCAAAGATCAATTAGGTTTTCCTTTCCTTAATATTTTTGTTTTTGACTTCTAATCCTAAAGACTAGATTAAAACTTAGCTCATTTCCCAGAAGGCATTGCTTCCCTTTGCCCTATGAAAGAGTACACCAAGACCTCTTCCTCAAAACCATCTAGCCCCCAGCCTCCAGCCTTTGCTTGTGATGCATCTTTCTCAACATCCTGAAAAGGTAATGTAGGTAAAATATGCTCATAAACATTAAAACTAGTTGTTAGAAAGACATAACTAGCTTTATAATTTAAGTTTTAAAGCATAAACACTTGCAGTTTAATCTGCACTGACAATGATTGTCGAAGCCTAGAATTCAACATTTACAAATTCTCATTCACACACACAAAACACACTATTATCACACAACTTGTGTCTTGAGAGAATCTTCTGCTTTTTAAATCTTTGGCCTCCCAGTCAATCCCAAATTCAACCAACTTTTCCGAGTTCTGGTAGTTACCTGGACCACTGAGGCATTGCCACAAGACTTCTTCTCTTTTGAAACATCCTTTTTCTCTAGATATTACGATAGCTACACCAGCTTGTTTCTTCTGTGGTGTATGTTGGTGTGGGATTATCTATTGCTTGATTTTTCATGGATGTGTTTAGCTTCTTTGGGTTGAATTTTCCCTTCTAGTGCTTTCTGTAGGGCTGGGTTTGTAGACAGGTATTGATTAAATCTGGTTTTATCCTGGAATATTTTGTTTACTCCGCCTATGGTGATTAAGAGTTTTGCTGGGTATAATAGTCTGGGTTGGCATCCGTGGTCTCTTAGTGTCTGCATGAGATTTTCCATGATCTTCTAGCTTTCATAGTCTCTATTGAGTAGTCTGGTGTTATTCTGATGGGTTTACCTTTATATGTTACTTGGTCTTTTTCCTTTGCGGCTCTTAATATTTTTTCTTTGTTCTGTGTGTTTAGTGTTTTGATTATTATGTGGCGAGGGGACTTTCTTTTTGGATCCAGCCTATTCGGTGTTCTGTAAGCTTCTTGTATCTTCATATGTATTTCTTTCTTTAGGTTAGGAAAGTTTTCTTCTATAATTTTGTTGAATATATTTTCTGTGCCTTTGAGTTGGTATTCTTCTCCTTCTTCTATCCCTATTATTCTTAGGTTTGGTCTTTTCATGGTGTCCCAAATTTCCTGGACGTTTTGTGTTATGACTTTTTTGTCTTTAGTGTTTTCTTTGACTGACGAATCTATTTTCTCTATCATGTCTTCAGTGTCAGAGATTCTCTGTTCCATCTCTTGCAATCGGTTGGTTATGCTCGTTTCTGTAGTTCCTGTTCGTTTTGTCAGGATTTCTATTTCCAGCATTCCCTCAGCATGTGTTTTCTTTATTGTCTCAAATTCATTTTTCAGATCTTGGAATGTTTCTTTCATCTGTTTAATTGCTTTTTCTTGGCTTGATTTGATTTCTTCCCATTTTTTGTTCGTTTTTTCTTCCATTTCTTTAATGGAGTTTTTAATTTCCTCTCTAATGGAGTTTTTAATTTCCTCTCTAATGGAGTTTTTCATTTCCTCTTTAAGGGAAGTTTTTATTTCCTCTTTAAGAGAGTTTTTCATTTCCTCTTTAAGGAAAGTTTTTATTTCCTCTTTAAGGTAGTTTTTCATTTCCTCTTTAAGGAAAGTTTTTATTTACTCATTGAGGGAATGTTTTATTTCTTCTTTAAGGGCCTCTATCATCTTCTTAAAGTCATTTTTAGGGTTGATCTCTTCTGTTTCTTCTGTCATGGTATGTTTAGGTCTTGCAGGTGTAGAATCACTAGGTTCTGATGTTGCCATATAGGTCTTTATGTTGTTGCCTGTATTTTTGCACTGGCGTCTACTCATCTTTTCCTCTGTGCGGTGCAGTTGGTGTCTGTGTCTGAGAGTGCCTCTCTTGTTCTAATTTTTAGTCTTGGTTTAGTAGGGGTTCTTGGTTAAATTGGTGCTATTGGGCTGTTTCTTCAGGGACAGCTGATTTCAGTCGGTGAATTATATACTTATGATTCTCGTGATCTGGTTTGGTGACTGGGTAGTGCCTTCTTCTGTGTTCCCAGGTCACGTTTTGTTCATTTGTCAACTCCTCAGCTGATCTTGTTTCTTCAGATTTCAAACTGTAGGCATCTGAATCCTCTCCCAGATGGGTTTCAGCTGAGCAGGGTAGTCTCACCAACACCTCCAAGTTGTTGGGTTTCACAGGATCAGCAGTTGGGCCCTGGGTTGTCCCCAGATGGAGTGTCCAGACTCGCCCTGGTTCCAACCCACGGAGATAGCCTCTTCCCCAGGTATTGGGGCTAGGGGCGTCCCCGTTCCAAGCTGTGTCCGCCCCTCTCCATCCCCGGGCCTGTCCACCCCTGTGGCCCACCGCCACAGGCCCACCTGCGTCCACTTGTCTCCACCGCTGGGCCTGTATGTCCCTGTCAGCTGCCGCTGGGTCTGTCTGCCTCTGCGGGCGGCCAATGGGCCTGTATGTCTCTGCCGGCTGCCGGTTGCCGCTGGGCTTGTATGTCCCTGTCGGCCGCTGCCACGGCCCTTCCACCTCCGCAAGTCACCAACCTGCGTCCGCCTGTCTCTGCCGCGTGGCCTGTCCACTTTTGTGGGCCGCCGCCAGGCCTGAATGTCTCTGTTGGCCGCCGCCGCCGCCGCCGCCGCAGCCGCCGGTCCTGTCCACCTCCGTCTGCTTATCTCTACCGCAGGGCCTGTACACCTCTGTGGACCGCCACTGGGCCTGAATGTAGTAGGATTCTTAAAAGTTCTTACTAATAAAATCAAACCCGAGGCCAGTTATTGGGGTCAATGCTGGTAGATCAGAGAGACAGAACAAGCCACAGCTATCTCACCTTGCCAGTTCCTCAGCTGGTCTTGTTTCCTCAGACTGGAAGCTTCTGTGTCCTCATCCCAATCTGCATCCTTTTTTTTTGCATCTCCTATGCACTGGATCATATGGATATGGATAACTACAATGTTTCCTTTTCTGTTATAGTTGAAGCAATGTCTCACTGTGTAGCGTTGGTTGAGGGCAATTGTCTTTCTTGACCAGGCTAAAATCTTTCCTTCTTTGTATTCCTTTTTTCCCAATCCTCAACATTTTAAAGACTATTTTGACGAAGAATGGGGAAAATGCATATATCTGTCCAGTTTCAGTTTAGTTTTGTTAAGGCAGAGGGCAGAGATTTTCTGCCTGTGCTTCCAATGTGCTTGGATTAAAGACATGCACTACCACACATAACTGTCCTCATTTCTAATTTTAGGTAATATTATTTTTCTCTAATGTAGTACAATGATGTCCATAAATTAACCACAGTAAAACTTAAAATGTGAATCAAATTGAAGTCCTAGATATAAATTCACACACATATGGATACCTGATTTTGATAAAGAAGATAAAAATACACAGTTGAAAAAATAAGGCATCTTCAACAAATATCTGCATATAGAAGACATCCTGCAACAGATTCATACTGATCACCCTGCTCAAAACTCAAGTCCAAATTTATCACGTGCCTTAGCATAAAACCAGATACCCTGAACCTGCTAGAAAAGAAAGTGGGTGAGAACATTGCAGTGATTTTTTATAGGAGAATAATTTCTGAAAAGAACACTCTAGTGCACAAATTAAGACTAACAATTATTAAATAGATATTTAGGAAACAGAACAACTCCTCTAAGGCAAAGGACACTATCACTGAGACGAAGCAGCAGCCTAAGGAATATAAAAAAGGGTTTTACCATCTCCATATCTGATAGAGGACAAATATCCAAAATATATAAAAACTCAAGAGACTAGATATCAAAAATCAAATAATCCAATTTTAAAATGTGGTAGAGATCTAAACCCAGAATTCACTAAAGAAGAATCTCGAATTGGTGAGAAACACTTAAAGACATGTTCTTTGCCTTTTCTTACTGTGTATTGTTTTTGCCACACATGGGGTTTGTCTTTTGATAACTTGCTCTTTTTGGTAGGGTAATGGAGGCATAGTGGATATTGGAGAGAGTGTAGGTAGGGGTAAATTGAGTGTGAAAACACCATGCTGTGTTATGTTTCAACATTCAAGTGCTGTCAAAGTCACACATTCATTCAGACATCGAAAGAACACAGTTTATTTCAAATCTTAATATATATTAGACAAATAATAGAACATCTGCACAGGAATAATGTCCAATAGCCAGTTCTTACAGAATAAGTATTTGATGGAAGTTTACAGGAGAATATGTACAGAAAAGTAGTATATATGATGATTCTAGGCATTGTCATTTAAGAAAGAGTGAGAGTCAAAAGCTAATGCATATATCTTGCATTGTATCCTAAAAGGTGGTAATGTACCAGCATTAAAGTTGTCAGTTTCAGTTTAAGATCTGTCAGTTCAGAAAGATGTTTTCCCCTTTAACTTTTGGAGAGAATTTCTCTCTGGTCTTAACAAAATTATGTAGCACTTAGGGAAAAAGATGCATCCCAGAAGGCCAACACTGGAGGCCAGGATGGAGAAGACCTCCACAGCCACCATGACCTTACCCTTGGTGCTGTGGTAGACAGGGAGAAAGGTGACCCAGACACTGCAGAACAACAGCATGCTGAAAGTCAGCAACTTGGCTTCATTGAATTTGTCAGGGAGATTCCTGGCCAAGAAAGCCACAATGAAGCTCCCAAAGTCAAGGGAGCCATGGTATCCCAAGACACAGTAGAAAGCAGTAACGGAACACTTGTCACACACAATGATGATGTGGCCATGCTCAGAGTGTGCATCAATGTCAACAGATGGAGGAGAAACTCCCAGCCAGATTGCAGACAGAATAGTTTGGATGAGGGTACAGATGCCAATGATATAGCTGGGAGCCCCTGAAGTCAGGTAGAACCTCATCCTTCTTCCTGGGGTTGTGACTTTGAAAGCCAGAACAACAGTAACTGTTTTGGCCAACACAGTGGAAACAGCCACTGTGAATACAAGTCCAAATGTGATTTGCTGCAGGATGCATTTAGCTGCATTGGGATGGCCAATAAAGAGCAAGGGACAGAGGAAACAAAAGAGGAGTGAGATGAACAAGGTGTAGCTGAGAAAGCGGTTATTGGCCTTGACAATGGGAGTGTCATGATGCTTCACAAATACCCCAAGAACTGCAGCTGTGATTGCAATGAAGCACAAGGGCATTAAAGTCAAAGCCATCCCCAAGGGGTCTTCATAGGTCAGAAAGACCACAGATTTGGGAATGCACTGGTTCTGGTCTCTGTTGGCATACTGGTCCTCTGGACACTTCACACACTGATCCACATCTGATGGAGAAAGGAAAGTATGACTAGTGCAGCTTAGTATATTTAGAGACCAGACATTTCAATTAAGTGTGTTGCAGAAGCAGTCCAATGTCCACATTCTTAATGTGAATGTAGGTGAAAGGCACTGCTCCATGGCAATGCTTCAATTTCACTATATTCATTCATTATATTTATGTGTAAGGAAACCAAACCATCATTATGTTGTGTATTTAACTGTGTGTTAATGATTCCATTTGTTATCTTAAGGAAAGTACAAATATTTTAGCACCATTGTGGATGCTATGATAAAGCAATTTAACGTTTTTAAGTGACAGAAGCTGAAATCATTAACAATTGTTTTGCACAGACTATATTTTAATGTCTCAGAAGCACAGATACATTGCCTGCTGATTTTTCTCTTTCTGTTTTATGTATTCTGTCTATATTATAGATGGAGACTGTGTCTTCTACTGGGACAATACCTGTGATATATTTTCTAGTGTGAATTTGTCAGCCCAAACACATTGACATAGAAGCAACACTAAGCAGAATCAGTAGGAAACCTCAGAGTCAGCAAGAGATACCCTAGGATCAAATTCTTCATGTATTTATCTCAGAGGTAAATGGTAAGTGAATAAGAGATAAAGACAGGATATAAAGGATGAGGGAGAAGGGAAAGGAACATGGGAGATGAGGAACAGGTTTTTGGCTGGAATACAAAGACCTGCCTCTGGATAGAGAGGTGACCGACATGCCCTTTAGGAAAATGGCAGTTCATAAAGGTTAAAGGGGCAGCTCATCTTGGGATAAAGTGTTTAATTGGATAGTCCTCCATTTCCATACATCTATACCTTGCCATGTGGCTGGTGGCTTACTGGCGTCTTCACATGCTGCTGGTCATGGCGGCGGCTGCAGTGTCTCTGGTCATGGCGGCAGCTGCAGCGTCTCCTTCTGCCTTTCTGTCCTTTTATTTCTCCTCTCTGTTAGTCCGGCCTATTTTTCCTGCCTAGCCACGGCCGATCAGGTTTTATTTATTAACCAATCAGAGCAACTTGACATACAGACCATCCCCCAGCACAGCCAAGTGCAGACCATCTCAAACACCTGCACTCAGGCCCATGGTCCTAATCATCCTCTATACGGACCTGCTGGGTAACGCCACAAAGAACCCAAGAAGGGCTCCCACAGGACAAACAGAACATCCCACAGCAGAGCTGCCTCCCAAACAGATCAAGCAAATGACTGTCTTACCCATTCAGAGGGCCTGACCCACTTGGGGGCACCTCATCCTTTGGTTCATAATTCATGTACTTCCATTCTTTTGGTTATTTGTCCCTGTGATTTATCAAACCTTAGCTTCAACAATTTTCGCTCATGTAAACCCTCCTCTTTCTCACTAATTAGACTCCCAGCGCTCCACCAGGGGCCCAGCCGTGGATGTCTGCATCCATATTCCTCAGTCCTTGGATGGGGTTTATGGCACAACTATCAGGGTGTTTGGCCATCCCATTACCAGAGTAGATCAGTCCCGGCCGTTTCTCGACCACTGCCAGCAGCCTTTTGCGGGGGTATCTTTGTGGATCTCCGTGGGCCTCCCTAGCTCTCTGCTTCCTCCCCTTCTCATGTGGTCTTAATTTACCATGGTCACCTATTGCTTGTTCTCCCTCTCTTTTCTTGATCCAGCTAGGATCTCCCACTCTCTTTCCCTTGCCCTTCGCCCTTCATTGCTCCCACTCATGACCAGGCTGTTCATGTAGATCTCATCCATTTCTCCATGTCTTTTTTGGGATCCCGTTTTCCTGTTAGCCTCACTGGTGATGTGAGTAGGAGTCCAGTCATCCTTGTTCCAATCTAGCATCTTCCTATGACAGAGTACATACCATATTTGTCTTTCTGAGTCTGGGTTACCTCACTCAGGATGATTTTTTCTAGATCAATCCATTTGTATGCAAACCTCATGATGTCATTGTTTTTCTCTGCTGAGTAGTATTCCATTGTGTATATGTGCCACAATTTATTTATCCATTCTTCAGTTGAAGGGCATCTAGGTTGTTTCCAGGTTTGGGCTATTACAAACAATGCTGATATGAACATAGCTGAGCAAGTGCTCTTGGGGTATGATTGAGCATTTCTTGGGTATATGCCCAGGAGTGGTATAGCTGGATCATGGGGGGAGATTGATTCCCAATTTTCTAAGACAGCGCCATATTGATTTCCAAAGTGGTTGTACAAGCTTGCATTCCCACCAGCAGTGGAGGAGAGTTCCCCTAGTTCCACATCCTCTCCAGCATAAAGTGTCTTCAGTGTTTTTGATCTTAGCCATTCTGACAGGTGTAAGGTGATATCTCAGAGTTGTTTTGATTTGCATTTCCCTGATGATTAGGGATGTTGAGCAATTCCTTAAATGTCTCTCAGCCATTTGAGTTTCCTCTGTTGAGAATTCTCTGTTTAGTTCTAAAGCCCATTTCTCAATGGGACCGTTGGTCGTTTTAATATCTAATTTCTTGAGTTCCTTATATATTCTGGATATCAATCCGCTGTCAGATATGGGGTTGTTGAAGATCTGTTCCCATTCTGTAGGCTGTTGCTTTGCCTTGTTGACCGTATCCTTTGCTCTACAAAAGCTTCTCAGTTTCAAGAGGTCCCATTGATTGATTGATTGTCTCAGTGTCTGAGCTACTGGTGTTATATTTAGGAAGTGATCTCCTATGCCAATGTGTTCAAGACTACTTCTAATTTCTCTTCTAGCAGGTTCAGAGTAGCTGGAATTATGTTGAGGTACTTGATCCACTTGGACTTAAGTTTTGTGCACAGTGACAGATATGGATCTATTTGCAGCCTTCTACATGTTGATATCCAGTTATGCCAGCACCATTTCTTGAAGATGCTTTCTTTTTCCATTGTAAACTTTTGGCTTCTTTGTCAAAAATTGTATGTCCATAGGTGTGTGGGTTAATGTCAGGGTCTTCAATTCGATTCCATTGGTCCACATGTCGGTTTTTATGCCAATACCAAGCTGTATTTATTACTGTAGCTCTATAGTAGAGCTTGAAGTCAGGGATTGTGATGCCTCCAGAAGTTGTTTTATTGTACAGGTTTCTTTTAGATATTCAGGGTTTTTTGTTTTTCCATATGAAGTTGAGTATTATTCTTTCCAGGTCTGTGAAGAATTGTGTTGGTATTTTGATGGGGATTGCATTGAAACTGTAAATAGCTTTTGGTAAGATTGCCATTTTTACTATGTTAACCCTGCCTATCCATGAGCATGGGAGATCTTTCAATTTTCTGACATCTTCTTCAATTTCTTTTTTCAGGGACTTAAAGATCTTGTCATATAGGTCCTTCACTTGCTTGGTTAGTGTTACCCCAAGGTATTTTATGTCATTTTTGGCTATTGTAAAGGGTGATATATGTCTAATTGCCTTCTCAGCTTCTTTGTCCATTGTATATATGAGGGCTACTGTTTTTTTTTGAGTTGATCTTGTATCCTGCTATGTTGCTGAAGGTGTTTATAAGCTTTATCAATTCCTGGGTGCAATCTTTGGGGACACTCAAGTATACTGTCATGTCATCTGCAAATAGGGAGAGCTTGACTTCTTCCTTTCCAATTTGTATCCCCTTAATCTCCTTATGTTGTCTTATTGCTCTGGTTAGAACTTCAAGTACTATATTGAATAAGTATGGGGAGAGTGGACAGCCTTGCCTCATTCCTGATTTTAGTGGAATTGATTTGAGTTTCTCTCCATTTAATTTGATGTTGGCTGTTGGCTTGCTATATATTGCGTTTATTATGTTTAGGTATGTTCACTGTATTCCTAATCGCTCCAAGACTTTTATCATGAAGGGGTGTTGGATTTTGTCAAATGCCTTTTCTGCATCTAGTGAGATGATCGTGTAGTTTTTTTCTTTGAGTTTGCTTATATGGTGTATTACATTGATGGACTTTTGTATTTTGAACACCCTTGCATCCCTGGGATGAAGCCTACTTGGTCATGGTGGATAATTGTTCTGATGTGTTCTTGGAGTCTGTTTGCCAGTATTTTATTGAGTATTTTTGCATCAATGTTCATGAGGGAGATCGGTCTGTAGTTCTCTTTCTTTGTTGCATCCTTGTTTGGTTTAGGAATCAGGGTAATTGTAGCCTCATAGAAGGAGTTTGGTAATGTTCTTTCTGTTTCTATTATGTGGAACAATTTAGAGAATATTGGTTTTAAATCTTCTTTGAAGATCTGATAGAATTCTGTGCTGAAACCATCTGGTCCTGGGCTTTTTTTTTGGTTGGGATACTTTTAATGACTGTTTCTATTTCCTTAGGGGTTATTGGACTATTTAAATAGTTTATCTGGTCTTGATTTAACTTAGGTATGTGGTACCTATCCAGAAAAATGTCCATATCTTTTAGGGTTTCCAGTTTTGTGGAGTACAGGTTTTTGAAATAGGACCTTATAATTCTCTGCATTTCTTCAATGTCTGTTGTTATATCCCCCTTTTCAATTCTGATTTTGTTGATTTGGATTCTCTCTCTATGTCTTTTGGTTAGTTTGGATAAGGGCTTGTCTATCTTGTTGATTTTCTCAAAGAACCAACTCTTTGTTTCATTAATTTTTTGTAATATTCTCTTAGTTTCTAATTTTTTAATTTCACCTCTCACTTTGAGAATTTCCTGACATCTATTCTTCCTGGGAGACTTTGATTCTTCTTGTTCTAGAGCTTTCAGGTGTGCTGTTAAGTCACTAGTGTGGGATTTCTCCAACTCCTTTATGTTGGCATTTAGTGCTATGAATTTCCCTTTTAACACTGCTTTCATAGTGTCCCATAAGTTTGGGTATGTGGTGTCATCATTTTCATTGTTCTCTAGGAAGTCTTTAATTTCTTTCTTGATTTCTTCCTTAACCCATTGGTGATTCAGTTGAGCATTATTCAGTTTCCATGAGATTGTAGTTTTTCTGTAGTTTTTGTTGTTGTTGAAATCTAACTTGAAACCATGGTGGTCTGATAGAACACAGGACGTTATTCTAATTGTTTTGTATCTGTTGAGATTTGCTTTGTGGCCAAGTATGTGGTCTATTTTAGAGAAAGTTCCATGGGGTGCTGAGAAGAAGTTATATTCTTTCTTGTTAGGATGGAATGTTCTGTAGATATCTATTAGGTCCAATTGGGTCATGACATCAGTTAAGTCCTTTATTTCTCTGTTAAGTTTCGATTTGGGAGATCTGTCCAGTGGTGAAAGTGGGGTATTGAGATCTCCTATTATCAACATGTGTGGTTTTGTATGTGGTTTAAGCTTTAGTAATGTTTCTTTTACATATTTGGGTGCCCTTGTGTTTGGGGCATAAATGTTCAGAATTGAAACTTCATCTTGGTGGATCTTTCCTGTGATGGGGATGTAATGTCCTTCCTGATCTCTTTTGATTGATTTTAGTTTGAAGTCTATTTTGTTGGATATCAGGATGGCTACCCCTGCTTGTTTCTTAAGACCATTTGATTGGAAAGTCTTTTCCTAGCCTTTTATTCTTAGTTAGTGTCTGTCTTTGAATTTGAGATGTGTTTCTTGTATGCAGCAGAAAGATGGGTCCTGCTTTCGTATCCATTCTGTAAGTCTATGTCTTTTTATAGGTGAATTAAGTCCCTTGATATTAAGGGATATTCATGACCAGTGATTGTTCATCCCTGTTATTTTTGGTGGTAGTGTGTGTGTACTTCTCTTCTTTGGGGTTTAATGTTGTGGCTTTATCTATTGCCTGTGTTTTCGAGTGTGTATCTGACTTCCCTCGGTTGGAATTTTCCTTCTAGTGCTTTCTGTAGGGCTGGGTTTGTGGATAGGTATTGTTTAAATTTGGCTTTGTCTTCGAATGTCTTGTTCCTTCCGTCTATGATGATTGAAAGTTTTGCTGAGTATATTAGTCTGGGCTGACATCCATGGTCTCTTAGTGTCTGCATTACATCTGTCCAGGTCCTTCTGGCTTTCAATGTCTCCATTAGAAATTGGGTGTTATTCTGATGGGTTTACCTTTATAGGTCACTTGGCCTTTTTCCTTGGCTGCTCTTAATATTCTTTCTTTATTCTGTACATTTAGTAGTTTAATTATTATGTGTCGAGGGGACTTTTTTGGGGGGTCTAGTCTGTTTGGTGTTCTATAGGCTTCTTGTATCTTCATAGGCATTTCCTTCTTTAAATTGGGAAAATTTTCTTCTATAATTTTGTTGAATATATTTTTTGTGCCTTTGAGTTGGTATTCTTCACCTTCTTCTATCCCTATAATTCATAGGTTTGGTCTTTTCATGGTGTCCCAAATTTCTTGGATGTTTTGGTTCATGACTTTGTTGGCTTTAGTGTTTCCTTCGACTGATGAATCTATTTCTTCTACTGTATCTTCAATGCCAGAAATCCTCTCTTCCATCTCTTGCATTCTCTTGGTTATACTTGCATCTGAAGTTCCCAATCTTTTACTCAGGTTTTCTATTTCCAGCATTCCCTCTGTTTGTGTCTTCTTTATTTTTTCAATTTCCCTTTTCAGGTCTTGGACTGTTTCCTTTGTTTGTTTCATTGCTTTTTCATGATTTTCTTTCTGTACTTTATTGTTTTCTTGCAGTACTTTATTGTTCTCTTGCAGGACTTTATTGTTTTCTTCCAGGACTTTATTGTTTTATTGGAGGGCTTTATTGTTTTCTTCTAATTTGTTTGCCCTTCCCTCTAGTTGTTTACAGTGTTCTTCCAATTTTCTTGTCTTTTCCTCTACACAAGCCTCTACCTTCTTCATGATGTTACTCATAAGGCTTTCTTCTGCTTCTTCCAATTTTTTATGTTCAGGTCTAGATGTTGGAGGCGGGCTAGGTTCTGGTGATGCTGTATTACTCTTCATTTTGTTGTATGTACTTCTGCCTTGACGTCTGCCCATCTTCTTGTGGTTCCTTCTTGGTCTTATCAGTGTATTTGTTTCAGAAAGAGCTGACAGATTCAGGAAGTCTCTTTCTCTCTCCAAAAGGGAGTTCTCTTGTCCAAATGGGATCTCCAGGGCAGGATGGAAGCTCTTATCTGAACCGGAAGTCTCTGGTCCAGAAGGAAAGTCGGGAGCAGGATGGGAGCTGGGGGCCCGGTCTCTAAGTCTCAGGAAGTGGCTGGGGTCTAGGGCAGATGGGCATGTGGGCAGGGTGCGGAGATTGTAGGGGCTGCCGGGGGGCTTGGAAAAGGGGATCCCTCCCAGTAGAGGCTAGAAGTGGACCTGCCCGGTGGCCAGAACCTGGGGCCAAGGTGGGCAGGTTTTCCCGGAGTGGCTGGTGCCCAGGGATGGGGTCCGGGTTGGGCCCGGATACTCACCTCTCTATTAGGTAATTTTTTATCTATTCATTCACACTGTGGTGTGGGACTTCCAACCTAACTGTAGTTTTTCATTTGATAGATAAATCATTTGAAGGTACTTTCATACTCATGTTCTCTTTCATTATTTGAAAAGTGGAAGTAAAAATCCTGGTAATAAAGGAGTCAGTATTACTAATTTTTTATTGTTGGCTATACACTTGATGTAAATCACATTGGTTATGTTGATGTATAACCCTTTTATCTCTGTTGTCTTCAGGACTTTTATGATGATGTGGTGTTGGATTCTTTCAAACTGTTTTCTTCTTCTAATGAGATGATCATTTCTTTTTACTCAGTTTGATTATATTGTCAATAAATTAATTGATTTTCATATATTGAACAACCCCTGCATCGTTTTGATGAGGTATGGATTTCATTTACAAGCATTTTGAATATTTTTGCATTGATGTTTCAAAGGGAATTTGGTCTGTAATTCTCATTATTGGTCCCTTCTGTCATCTGTATATCAAGGTAACTCCATGTCATATAATGAATTAGGCAACATTTCTATTGTTTCTGTTTTATGGATCATTTGAGAAGTGTTGGTGTTAAATCTTCTTTGAAAGTTTCTTTGAATTCCCCAATAAAACTATATGATTGTGGACTTTCTTTCCCTTGAGAGACTTATAACAACTGCATCTATTTCCGTAGGACTTAGAGGATGATTTAAATTGTGTTTCTGATCTTGAGATAAGTTTGGTAAGGAGACATACTGAGAAAATTTGTACATTTATATTTGATTTTGAAATTTTTTGGAATATAAATTTTAAAAGTATGTTCTCATGATTTCCTGTATTTCATCAGTGCCTGTTGTTTGCCTCTGTTTCATTAAGCATTTATTTTTTAATCTATATATATTGTCTCTGTGTCTTTTAGCTCTTGTGTATAGGTATTTGCTTATCTTATTTACTTTCTCCAAGAACCAAGTCTTGGAGTCATTGGCTCTTTGTATTGTTCACATTATTTCTATTTTATTGATTTCTGCCCTCAGTTTGAATATGTCTTTCTCTCTACCCCTCTTTGGTGACATTACTTTTGTTGTTGCTTTTCTAGAACTATCAGGTGTGCCTTGAAGTTATTAGTGTGATTTTCCTGCAGTATGTTTATGTAAGTTGTCAGTGTGTCCCACAAGTTTGTATATGCAGTGTATTCATTTTCACTGATTTCTAAGATGTCATTATTTTTTCTTTATTTCTGTCTGGACCTACTTTTCACTAGAGAGTTGTTCAGTTGCCATGGTTTTGCATTAATTCCTGGTGGTCTGATATGATGCAGGAAGTTAATTCAATTTTCTTAAATCTCTTTTTGAGAATGTGGATAATTTTGAAAATAATATCATGATGCACAGAAAAGAAGGTATATTATTTTGTGTTTGGTGAAGTCTTATGTAAATATCTGTTAAACTTTGCTGAATTTAACTCCTTTGAAAATCAATCCCCTTTTTATGGCTCAGTTTAAATTGGGTACCTTAAAACCACACACATCAAAATTCATAATTATGCCCAGTACACATAACAGGATATTTCATGCATAAATTTTCTCAAAGCCAAATTTTTGTTACTAATACCTCCTGTACAGAGAAGCAAACTATAATAGCTTTATTAGTTTGAATGAACTATGCAAGAATAATTGAGACCAAGTGAGATTCTTCCAGTGAGCAATTTTTTCACAGGGTATATTTTAGGGCTGGAGAGATGGCTTAGCTGTCAATTACAATTGGTGTTTATGAAGAGGACTCAGGTTTGATTTTTAGGTCTAATTGACTGGCATGAAGCTCTCTCCAGTTCCTAGTCTCCCTAATCACTCTTCTGGTATCATTATGCATTAGTAATGCCAGTATTGCATAGATATACATGCAGACAAAATTCCCTTATGCACATAAAAGAAAAAAAGAAGGAAAGAAAAATATAAAACTATAATTCATAGAATAACTAATACAGATCATGAAAATGTAATGTATTTTTTATGGCTATAAGTTTGGACAATTTTAGACCTCTTTGTAAAAAGACTCACACAAAATTATATAATACAAATAAATAACTTGTGCATATTGATTCAATTCTATCCCTCCATTAGCTTAGATCTTTTCAATACCTATTCTGACGTTTTACATAATGGAGTTGAATGAAGTTTGTAGTACATTTGCAAAATGTTGTTGAACAATCATTCTATATAGCCACTGTACTCATCTAAGGGAGAAGATGCAACCTGTCCACAAGTCTCCATCCTTTTCTTTATTCTGCTTCCTTCCCCAAAAGCACCTGGGATGAATAAAACTGGACCCAAGAAGTGGAATGTTCAGGAGCAAGAAGAGGAAAATCAAAGTGAATGTCTTTGTCCTACTCTGAGCCCTGGTAATGTGTATTTTGAAGTGCTATTCAGATCAGCACAATATGTGGACACCCATGTTTCCACCTGCCTTTATTTCTGTACCCAAAGGAAAAGCTACTTGTGCATTATGGATTCTTTTTTTTCTAGGTGGTTCCTAACTTCAGCAGGAGTCCTGGACACTCTTTTCCCTGGGTTTCTGAATCTGATGTCCATGTGATTAAATTTGATTGTTAAATATATATGAGGAGAGTATAGGTAGTTTAATGATATCACTCATAGTTATGGAAATTAAGGCTCCTTTGACAGTGCCAAATTTGGTCCCAGGGTACCTGAAAAATCTATTTTTATTAATGGCTTTAGAAATGATGTCAGTGAATTTTGTTAGATAATCTACATTGAGACACACAGTAATGGTCAAGGGAGGACCCCCAGAGTCAGAATTCCTGGTTACTCACCAGGAATTGCATCACAAATTCCCTGTTAGAGAGAAGCAGCTCCATGACAAGAGCAATTGAGTTCTACACAGCATTCACACTGGTGCCTATGCTACACCAGTGACAGTTATGGAATACCTAACCAAAGCCTTGCTTCATTGTCTTGAGAAACAAAAATAAAGCCAAATTCAGAATTTTCCTGAACCCTGTTGTTCTGTCACTACCCAGCTCATCACAGAACCACTGTTATATTTGCATAATTACAAAAATGTTGATTTTTATAGTTTCAAAAACATCCACACAGATCTTGTGTGCTACCTTACAAATACCAAATAAGATCTATCACCCCTCTCAATCAGTCATTATTAAAGAGAAGATAATGTGAATATTTGATTTCTAAAACATGGTCTTCCTTCAAAAGCCTCAGTTCACATACATCAATTTCTTGTGTTGACCCATTTCTTCTCTTTTTCCTGTGATTTCAGGCAATGTTTTTTTTTTCATTCTACCTTCCAGTACTAACAGGGAAGCAATCTTTTTGAGTATCTTATAGGCAAATAGAAACTGGGAAGTCACTCCGTGTTTAGTGAGTAAATTCTTTTTATACCATTTTCAATTCATCTATTTTTGTTTTCATTCTAGAACCTGCACTGCCATTGTGACAGTGTTCTAATGAGTATGGGATGAGGAGCCTCTTTCAGTGAATATGAATTGTAGAGGAAGATGCACAAATATAGGGCCAGTTATTTCTGTGAGTAATGATAAATCTTATATGGCATTTGAGATGAGGTAAAATGGGGGGAAGGGTTTATCAGCTCCACATCTTAAAGAAACTAATATCTAAAGTTTGGAAAGGAGTCAAGAAATTCCCTGCTAACCTATAAGCTATGCCTGCCAGAAATCCAGGTAGATGACCTGCAGACCTTCCCTTCTTCCTGATTCATCCAGATCCAACCTCCTCAAGGCTTGTCATCAGCTTTGCAGCAGAACTTCAGTGGTAGCCTTCACAGACCCACTGTTCCCATTTCCTGTGGATCCCACAGATATCCCCTTTCAAACCTCCCTCTCACCACCAATTACTGTATCACAGCACCCAATTCGAGCAGGCACATATTGCTTACCCATAGGCCACTCCTTCCAGAAAACAACAAGGCTTCCCATGAACCTTTTCTTTCCCTCTATTCCTACAGATCCAGTCGATCCAATGTCATCCACAGCAATATTTCACAACACCTCTGGTAGTCTGTTCCCTTACATAAAAAAAATATAATGCAAACTAGCCATAAAAATGTGTCTCCACTAGTGCCTACTAACCCTATCACTTCAGTATCTGAATATTCCAACATATCTGAAGCCTGAAAACAAGATTTTAAATAGCTCTTAAGAATATAATGAGGAATCTTAAATAAGAATTTATTAAATCCTTTAAATAAATCCAGAAAAAGAATGGATAGAGAGCAGAAGCTGAATGACTCAGAGACATAGGGAAGTAAAAAATCAAATTGACTGAAATAAAATAAAAATTAAAATTAATTAATTGATTCTTAAACATTCTGTAGTGTTCATAGATCAATGTCTAGCCCAGTCAACACCAGAGAGGCTTCCTCTGGTAACTACTCGAAGCATATCCAGAAATAAGACCCACAACCAAACATTAATTGGAGCATAGGGAACCTTGAAGAAGAGGAGCAGGGAGGATTATAGGAAGCAAGGAAACCAGAAGAAGAAGATGGCCCATAGAATCACCTAAGCAGGGCTTATAGGGCCTCACAACAGCTGAAGCAGAAATTATGGTGCCTGCATGGGTCTGTGTTAAGTTCTCTGTGTACATGCAGTAGTTATTTATCTTGTGAAGTTTGTGGTACTCTTTATAGTGGAAGATGAGTGTCTTTGACTATGTTGTCTCCTTATAAAACACTTTTCTTCCTATTAGAGTGCCTCATCCAGCCTTGACATGAGAGACTTTTCCTAGTTTTATTGCCCCTTGTTATGCTATGTTTGCTTGACTTCCCTGGGAGGCCTGACATTTAATGAAGGGAAAAGGAGAAGCAGTGGATCTAGTGGAGAATGTAGGTGTGTGGTGGGTAGAACAGGATGGAGTGGAGGAAGGAAAAGCTATGCTGAGAATGTATTTAATGTGAAAATAATAATGATTGAAAAAGAAATCCAGGAAAACACAAATAAACAGGGCAAGGAGATAAATAAAACAGTTCAAGACCTTAAAATTGAAATCAAATCAATAAAAAGTGACCAAAAGTGAAATAATTCTGGAAATAAAAAAAATAGGAAATCAAACAGCGACAATAAAACCCAGATTCACTATCATTGTGGACCATTCCAACTCAATTTTTTATGTATATTCAGAGAAAAATATTCAGTTTCATAGGGGAAAGGCACAAGAAAAGATACAAACTTGCTGAAATAATTATGAAAAATTAAATAAAAATTTTGGAAGTTTGACCATTCCTGATTTCAATTTGAAAAAACAAAGAGTAACAAAAACAGCATAATACTGGAATAAAAAGAGACAAATTGATCATTGGAATCAAAGAGAAATCCTAGATATAAATTCAGACACCTATGGACACCTGATTATGATAATAAGAGACAAAATACACATTTGAAATAGTAAGACATTTGCAACAAATGTCTATATATAGAAGACAACCTGTCTCAAGTGCCTTAATATAAAACAAGATACCCTGAACCTTGTAGAAAAGAAAGTGAGAAAGAAACTTGAAGTCATTGAAATTGGAGAAGAATTTCTGAATAGAACACTATTAGCGTATACACTAAGACCAACAATTAACGAACAGGGCCTCATGAAGTTGACAAGCTCCTCTAAGGCAAAGGACACTCTCCTTGAGACAAATCAGCAGCCTTAGGAATGGAAACAAGGCTTTTACCATCTCCACATCTGAGAGAGGACTTATATCCACAACACATGAAGAACTCAAGAGACTAGGTATCAAAAACCAATAATCCAATTTTAGAATGCAATAGTGAACTAAACCCAGAATTCACTAAAGGGAAAACTCAAATTACTGAGAAAACTTAAGGAAATGTTATTTTTGCCTTGTCTTACTGTGTATTGTTTTGTCATCTGTGTTTTGTTGTTGTTGTTGTTGTTGGGGTACTCTTTTTGGAAAGTTATTGGAGGCATAGTGGTTGTGAGAGAGAGAGAGTGTGTGTAGTTCGGGGAGAGTTGTGTGTGAGAACACAACATCATGTTTAGTCTCACCATTGTGCTATCAAAGTCTCACATTCACTCAGACATCAAAAGAACAGAGTTTATTTCAATGATTATTGTATATTGGAGAAAGGAGAGACCTTGAACACTGGGATATTGTCTAATGCCAGGTGTTGTGGAATGAGTGGTTGATTGGAATTTTATAGGAGACAATGTACAGAAAAGCAGTATGAATGATACTTCTAGGCATCATCATTAGAAGAAAGGTTGAGAGTCATAAGCTAATGCATGCATCTTGCATTATATCGTAAGAGATGGTTCTTTACCAACACTAAAGTTGTCAGTTTCAATTAAGGAAATGTCAGTTCAGAAAGATGTTTTCTCCTTTAACTTTTGAAGAGAATTTCTCTCTGGTCGTAACAAAATTATGTAGCACTTAGGGAAAAAGATGCATCCCAGAAGGCCAACACTTGAGGCCAAGATGGAGAAGATCTCCACAGCAACCATGACCTTACCCTTGGTGCTGTGGTAGACAGGAAGAAAAGTGACCCAGACACTGCAGAACAACAGCATACTGAAGGTCAGCAACTTGGCTTCATTGAATTTGTCAGGGAGATTCCTGGCCAAGAAAGCCACAATGAAGCTCCCAAAGGCAAGGGAGCCATGGTATCCCAAAACACAGTAGAATGCAGTAACTGAGCCCTTGTCACACACAATGATGATTTTGCCATGCTCAGAATGTGCATCAATGTCAATAGATGGAGGAGAAACTCCCAGCCAGATTGCACAGAGAATAATCTGGATGAGGGTACAGATGCCAATGATATAGTTGGGTGCCCCTGAAGTCAGGTAGAACCTCATCCTTTTTCCAGGGGTTGTGACTTTGAAAGCAAGTACAACAGTAACTGTTTTGGCCAACACAGTGGAAACAGCCACAGTAAATACAACTCCAAATGTGATTTGCTGCAGGATGCATGTAGCTGCATTGGGATGTCCAATGAAGAGCAAGGGACACAAGAAACAAAAGAGGAGTGAGATGAGCAAAGTGTAACTGAGATTGCGGTTATTGGCCTTGACAATGGGAGTGTCATGATGCTTCACAAATACCACAAGAACCACAGAAGTGAATGCAGTGAAGCACAAAGCCATTGAGGTCAGAGCCATCCCCAAGGGGTCTTCGTAGGTTAGAAAGATCAGAGATTTGGGAATGCACTGGTTCTGCTCTGCATTGGCATACTGGTCCTCTGGACACTTCATACACTGATCCACATCTGATGGAGAAAGGAATGTATGATTAGTGCATCTTAGCATATTTAGAGACTAGACATTTCAATTAAGTGTGTTGCAGAAGCAGGTCAATGTCTGCATTTTTCCTGAGGATGTAGGTAATAGGTATTGTTGCACAGCAATGCTTCAATTTAACATTATTCATTGATTATATTTATGTGTAAGGAAACTAAACCGCCATTATGTTGTCTATATAACCATGTGTTCATGATTCCATTTGTCATCTTAAGGAAAGCACAGGTATTTTCAGCACCATTGTGCATGCTATGATAAAGTTCCTTAAAATTTTTAAGTGACAAAAACTGAAATCTTTAACCACTGTTTTGCACAGTGTATATTTTTAAGTCTTAGTAACAGGTATACATTGCCTGCTGCATTTTTTCTTTCTATTTTATGAATGCTGTCCTTATTAGAGATGGAGACTGTGTCTTCTACTGGGACAACACCTGTGATATATTTTCTAGTGTGAATTTGTCAGCCTAAACACACTGATGTAGATGAATTTCTAGTCTTATTAAACAAGAAACATAGATCCAAGAGGTGAAAGCCGTAGAGATCAGAGAAATAGTGAGAGCTGCCAGCTAACCTTAGCTCACCATGCCACTATAGCTTCCCAAGAGAGAGCTTCTTCTTGTCTAACCTGTGGAATCATTTCCTTGCTGTTCTGCCTTCTCATTGGCTCTTAGCCCAGCTATCTAACTTCCTTGTCACTGCCTGTTTGTACAGACCTCTAGGTATCTATGGTTGGTACTGGGATTTAGACGGGTGTTACTATGCTTGGTTGTCCGCTAGTGTGTCCTTGAACACACAGAGACTCTGCTTGCCACGTGATTTAATTAAGTGCATGTGCTACCACTGGCTGAATTTTGTTTATGGCTGGCTATGTCCTCTGATCTTCAGGCAAACTTTATTTATTAACACACAAATAAAATATCACCACACATTGACATAGATTCAATATTAAACAGAATCAGTAGGAAACTTCAGAGTCAGTAAGAGATACCCTAGGATCAAGTTCTCAACACAAAGATTTATTTGACTCAGAGGTGAATAAGAGACAAAGGCAGGGTATAGAGGATGAGGGAGAAGGGAATGGAACATGGGAGATGGGTTATAGGTATTTCGCTGAAACATGAAGAACTTCCTCTGGATAGAGAGGTGACAGGTTTGCCCTTGAAGAAAATGGAAGTTCATAAATATAAAAGGGGAATCCCATATTAGGATGCAGTGTTTAATTGGATAGTCAAGTCTATTAGGACAGCCATAGGGGGTGTTGCTGTTCTGACTTCAATACTTTGATAGTCAGCCCCAGGAGGAGGTAGTGGCCAAATAAGGGAACAGACCTTGGTAGCTAGATTTAAGTATGTAATTGCAGACTGTTGGTGGTTTCTCATGTCTTTAATCCTAGCACAAGGGAAGTAGAGGCAGACAGAATTCTGGTTCAAGGTCAGCCACATCTACAAAGCTAGTTCCAGGATAGCCAGGGCTACACACACACACACACACACACACACACACACACACACACACACACACACACACACAAACCCTGTCACAAAACAAAAACAAAAACAAAAAAGTGTCTTAGGTAGTATTTCTATTGCTGTGAGGGGAAACTCTGACCTTGGCCACTCTTATAAATAAAAACATTTAATTGGGTGTCTTATAGTTCAGAGTTTTAGTTCATTAACACCATGGTTGGTCATGGTGGCATGCAAGTAGACCTGGTGCTGTAGAAGTACCTTACAATTATACATGTGCTGTGGGATGTTCTGTATGTCCTGTGGGAGCCCGTTCTTTGGTTCCTCATGGCTTTACCCATCAGGTCCGCATAGAGAATGATTAGGACCACGGGCCTGAGTGCAGGTGTCTGAGATGGTCTGCACTTGGCTGTGCTGGGGGATGGTCTGTATGTCAAATTGCTCTGATTGGTCAATAAATAAAACCTGATTGGCCGTGGCTACGCACAAAGTATAGGCAGGACTAACAGAAAGGAGAAATAAAAGAACAGGAAGGCAGAAGGTGACTGCCTGCCAGCCGCCCGTCAGGACAAGCAGCATGTGAAAATGCTGGTAAGCCACGAGTCACGTTGCAAGATATAGATTTGTAGAAATGGATTAATTTAAGCTATAAGAACAGTTAGTAAGAAGCCTGCCATGGCCATACAGTTTGAAAGCAATATAAGTCTCTGTGTTTACTTGGTTGGGCCTCAGTGGCTGTGGGACTGGTGGGTGACAAAGATTTGTCCTGACTGTGGGCAAGACAGGAAAACGCTAGCTACATCCATGTTTGATCCATACGCAACAGTAATAAACTGACTCAATTGGTGTGGCTTGAGTGTTTGAGAGTTCTAATTCTTCCCGCAGAGTGACACACTTTCTCCAAAAAGACCACCCCTTCTCCAACAAGATAACATCTACTAATAAGACCACTCCTCATAATTTTATGGGATCAAATCACATTCAAATTTCCTCAGTAATCTAAAGGTTTTTAGCAAGGCAAAGGGAATAGGGGAGAAGAGTAGAGCTTGATAAAGACATGTTGCCCACTCTTCGTCTGCCTAAAGTCCCTTCAGATTCATTAAGTTTTTTTTGTGTGTGTCTTTGTGTATGTATAGAGATTTATATGTGTGTATACATATAGAATAACAAAAGTGCTCATGAATATGAGAGTGATTCAGTTTATCTGGGGTAAATAGGAGGATGAAATGATAGAAGAAATTTATATAATTTTGATGTTTGAAAATGCAAAAATAATTAAATATATTAAATTAATGACCTTTAGTTGAGTCTTCATCTGGCAGGAAGGATTCTATACTTCTGAGGATTGTTCATAAGAAACAGTAACCTTATCACTTAAGGTAGAAACCTCTGTATATTTTAAGAATTGAAAACCCCTACATCCTCATTCGATCACCCTTGGGAAGAGAAAAGTATATTCCTCCTGCCCTAATTTCTATCTATGTGAGTCTGAGATGCTGCAAGTGTACTCCAGTATGAAGGAGATGTTGATATAACACCATGAGCAACTCAACACAAGGACATTCGAACAAGAGTGATAGCACAGAATGTTTGTTTTGAGGAATAGGACCCCAATCATAAGCTGTAATCTCTAACCTTACAAGATAAGGAAACTTGATTACAATTGCTCTGAATCAGTGGATAATTTAAGAGTCATAATGTGCTTCTAGATTTTAAGTCTTTTTATCTAGAACGATGCATTTAAAGACACATGTAATTAATTAATTTATTTAAGGGACTGGAAGTTGGCTCAGTTGTGAAGAGAATGTACTGCTCTTACAGAAGCCCTGAATTAGGTCCCCAGCACCCATGTCAGGTGTCTCACAGCTGGCTGTAACTAACTATGGAGACACTGGATGCCACTCACATGCACCTGCAATTGTGCACACATTACCACTCCTCTCACATACACACACATAATGAAAGAAATAATAACATATTTTTGCTTAAGTTTTGTTGTATTTATCATTATAAATAGATTACTCTTATATGTTTTTACATTTAAAACAATTTCACTAGACCTTGCTTAATTACTTCAGTAAATATTGTATGTGTGAGTGCATAGAGGTCAGAAGAAAACTTCTAGGAGTTGGTTACCTCTTCCTACTACAAGGGATTTAATTAATATTACAGGCCATAAGTCTCCTTTACAAACTTTCATTTCTTTGCATAGGATGACAGGCAATAGAAGAGAAAAACAATCCATCTGGCATTTGCATGGAGCCAACTCTATACAAATAATCATTTGACTAATAAGATCTGTGCAGGTTTCAACAACATTTAGAAAATTGTGACTAGTTGCTTCCATAAAAAAATTAATCTTATATTTGTGACATTATTAACTGGGTGAAGTATAGAAAAATATTGAACACAGGACTGTCTCTGTATTTTCTACATCAGGTGCCATCTCATTTACACTTCCCTAGACTTCAAATTGCATTAATAATTTGAAAAACAGATCTCTGGGTATTGCTTAAAGTTTTCTGTCTCATTCTAAACAGTTTCTGATAATTTTACAAGTAATTATTCTTGTCTCCATTAATCTTACAGAGGACTTTCATTTGGTTCCTAGCACCCACATAACAGATTTCAGTGGTTCTGATGCCCTGATCTGTTCTCCATTGACTCCTGCACATACATAGTGCCTTAAATGTATGTAGAGATACATAAACACATTCAAATTTTATAAATAAATATTATTAAAGACTCATAATTGTAATTTAATCTACCTATAATTTTAGAGGACATAATCACACTAGGAAAGACCTTTTATAGAATTCCTTTACACTGTACCTTGATTATCAAACTGTTTATCTGAGAAAATGACACATGACATGAATTTTCAATTAGTCAAAGCTGTATGTCATAGCAAAGGGTGTTACTTGAAGGTATGCTGTTATTGATCACATTCCTATAAAAATTAACATAGGCACGTGATGTATTTTATTTGTAGAGAGGACTTTTAAAACCTTTAGTCATCTCCATGTGGGTTAGAGAGGATGATCATTGGGAAGAATTTATCTAGCAGAAGCACTCACTTGTCTCATTAGAAACTTCATTTTCTGGGCAGGGGTTGCAATCAAAACAGCAGACTGTCATTCCCTCCTGCCAGAATTTTCTGAATCCAGGACCACAATCAGCACTGCACACAGAGGGTGGCATCTGAGAAAAATTAGACACATGCTGTTATTAGTAGTTTTACCTATTTCTTCCATATCTATATTAGATGAACCTGGTGAAATAAGCTTATTCTATATACATCAAATGAATGACCATGTGTTATGTACACAATAAGCTTATTTTATATATACCAAATGAGTGACCACATTTCACTTAGTATATTATATAAAACCATATTTATCAGTGTGTGGAAACATTAATATAAAGTTTAGTAGCTTCACCTTGCTAGACATTCAGTAAGAAGACTAGGTTGTTTGCTGTGGGCAAACACTATGGTGTTTGCAAACTGGTTTTTCTAGTTAATTTTTGTCAACTTACCACAAAGTACATTAAAAAGTTAGTCAGAACCTGAGCTAAAAGAATCCTCTTCATTGAACTAGGCTGTCAATCTACCTGTAATATATTTTATTAATTAGTCCTTGATTTAGGAGTGCTCAGCCCATTGTGGGCATTGTTATCCCTAGTCAGTGCTGTATGAGAAATCAAGCAGAGCAAATCACTAAGTAGTGGTTTTTTCCCTAAGAGTCTATGCTTTATTGAATCCAGAATCTTGCCTTGTCCTCCCTCGATTGGAACTCATGAGCCTAATCAACCACACCTCTTTATTTTGTGTATAGTGTTTAATCACAATAATAGCATTGCAATCTAGAACTAGTGGACATATGAAACTGGGGAAGAAACTCCTCATATTTCTGAATATGTACATTAACTCCAATAAAATAACACTGCAAAGCATGAAAAAGAGGGTATAAGAAAAAAAAACAGATAAATGGCACAGCCTGGTACATTTGTATTGATAAAGTACTGAGCTAACAAGAATTGAACTGAAAAGTTGTGCATTTGCTGAGGTGAAAATGCTTTACAAAAGCTGTAAGTATTGGGGGAACCTGAATAAAAGTTAGCTTACTTAACATTAATTAAAATATTTCTTAAAGTTTAAAATAAAAAGTCTTTGTTTCATCAAAACCTTGCTTAGAGTGATCTGTATGCTGATTCAGAAATCTGCTGATTGTTGTGTCTTCACTTTGCATCCTTTCTTCAGTACTGAGTTTTGTTTTGAAACTGCAGTGTCTCCTATGCACTGGGCCTTTCATAGTTTCCACAATATGGTTAACTAGAAATCTTCCTTTTCTTTTGTAGTTTTCTTGAAAGAGGATCTCACAATGTTGTTGGGAGACCTCAACTCCTCATATAAACTAGGTTGACATAGTTACCACATAGATATGTATTTTATTCTTCCTGAATACTGGAATTAAAATATATGCTGTCAGCAGGCACAGTTTTTCCCATCTTTTCTGTTTGTCATGTTTACAATTTCTTTTTATAGTTGCTAAGATGTTAAGAAATTTTTTAAAGAAGAGTGGAAAACCAAGAAAAAGCAATAAAACAGGTGAAGAAATAAGTGCAAGAATTGAAAACTGAAATAGAGGCAATAAAGAAGACATAAACTGAGGGAATGCTGGAAATTAAAAATCTAAGGATTGGTACAGGAACTGTAGATTTAAGCATAACCAAAAGAATGCAAGAAATGGAAGAAAGACTCTCTGGCACTAAAGATACAATAGAGGAAATAGATTCGGCAGTCAATGAAAACAAAGTCATAACACAAATCCTTCAGGAAATCTGGGAAACCATGAAAAGACCAAAACTAATAATAATATGGAAAGAAGAGGGAAAAGAATAACAGCTCAAAGGTACAGAGAATATATTCAACAAAATCATAAAAGTAAACTTTCCCAACCTAAAGAATGAAATGCCTATAAAGATGCAAGCTCAGAGAACACCAACTAGACACAACCCAAAAAAAGTCCAAATGCCACATAATAATCAAACCACTAAATATACAGAATAGAGAAAAAAATATTAAGAGCTGAAAATCAAAAAAAGTGAAGTAACATATAAATAGAAACCCATCAGAATAACACCCAAATTCTCAAAGGAGACTCTGAAAGCTAGACGTCCTGAACAGAAATTATGCAGATGCAAAGAGACCATCGAAGCCAGCCCAGGTTATTATAAACAGCAAAGCTCTCAATTGCCATAGACCAAGTGAAAAAGGTATTCCATGACAAAAACAGATACAAAAAAAAAAATACTTATCCACAAATCCAGTCCTACAGAAAGCACTAGAAGGAAAAATCCCACCTAAAAATTTAGATTTACCCTGGAAAACACAGGAAATAGATAATCCCACACCAACAAATCCCCAAAAAGGGAAAAACGCAACACTACCTTCAAAAAATAGCAGGAATTAACAATCACTGGTCATTAATATCCTTTAATATCAATGGACTCAATTTGCCTATAAAAAGATACAGGTTAATAGAATGGATATGAAAATAGGGTCCATCCTTCTGCTGCATACAAGAAACACACCACAACTTCAAAGACAGGCACTATCTCAGAGTAGAGGGCTGGGAAAAGCCCTTCCAGTATAACGGATTAAGAAGTAAGCTGGTATAGATATCCTAATATCTGAAAAGACATATTTCAAACTGAAATTATTAAAAAGAGTTTAAGAAGGACATTACATGTTCATCACAGGAAAAATTCATCAATATGAGGTCTTAATTCTGAACATTTTTGCCTCAAATTCAAGGGCACCCACATATGTAAAAGAAGCATTACTAAAGCTTAAATTGCTCATCAAGCCCCACGCTAATAGTGGGAAACTTCAAAACTGCAATATCCCCAATGGATAGGTCTGCCAGACAGAAACTTAAAGGAGAAATAATGGAACTAAGAAATGGTATGACTCAAATGGACTTAATAGACATTTAGAGATCATTCAATCCAAATACAGAGAATGTGCCATCTTCTCAGGACCATATGGAATCTTCTCTATTATGTAACCACATACTCAGTGAAAAAGCAAATCTTAACATTTACAAAAATAAATGGAATAATCTCCTGTATTTTGTCAAAACACCATGTCTTAAAGTTAGAAATCAACAGAAACACAAGTTACAAAAAGCTTACAAACTCATAGAAACTAAATAATGCTCAATTGAATCACCACTGCATCAAGGAAGAAATAAAGAAAGAAATTAAAGACTTCCTAGAGATCAACGAAAATGAAGACACCACATAGCCAAACTTATGAAACACTATGAAAACAGTTCTAATAGGAAAATTCATAAGTCTAAATGCCTATATAAAGAAATTGGAGATATCTCACACTAGTGATTTAGCAGCATACTTAAAAGCTATAGAAGAAAAAGAAACAAACTCACCCAGGAGGAATAGATGCCAGGAAATAATCAAATTGAGGTCGGAAATCAATAAAATAGAAATAAAGAGAACAGTACAAAGAATCAATGAAACAGAGAGCTGGTTCTCTGAAAAATCAACAAGGTAGAAAAAACATTATCCAAACTACTAATAGACAGAGAGAGAATATCCAAATTAACAAAATAAGAAATTAAAAGGAAATATAACATCTGAGAATGAGGAAACACAGGGAATCATCAAGTCATACTTCAAAAATCTGTACTCCACAAATTGGAAATTCTAAGAAAATTGAAAATTTTCTAGATAGGTAGCACATACCCAAATTAAATCAAGACCAGTTAAACAATTTAAATAGACCTATTATCCATAAGGAAATAGAAACAGTTATTAAATGTTTCCCAACTAATATAATACCATGGCCAGATGGTTTCAGTGCAGAATTCTACCAAGATTTCAAAGAAGAGCTAATAATATTCCTCACATTTTTCCACACAATAGAAACACACAAGGAACATTGCCAAATTATTTCTAAGAGGCTACAGTTACCCTGACAGCCATGTCACACAAAGATGCAAAAGAAAGAGAATTACAGATCAATCTCCCACATGAACATTGATGCAAAAAGACTCAATAAAATACTGATAAACCATATCCAATAAAATATAAAAATAATTATCTACCATGATAAAGTAGACTTCATCCCAGAGATGCAGGGATTGTTCAACATACAAAAATCTATCAATGTAATCCATCATATAAACAAATTGAAATTAAAAAAACACATGATCATCATATTGGATGTTAAAAATCCATTTGACAAAACCTAACATTCCTTCATTATAAAGTTCTTGGAGAAATCAGGAATAGAAGAAATATACTTAAACATAATAAAGGCAATTTATAGCAAGCGGTAGCAAATATCAAATTTAATGGACAGAACTCAAAGTGATGCCACTATATTCAGGAACAAGGCAAGGCTGTACATATCTATTCAATATAGTACTCAAAGTCCTAGCAAGAGCAATAAGACAACAAAAGGATATGAAAGGCATATAAATTGGAAAGTAAGAAGTCAAACTTTATTTTCAAATGATATGTAAGTAAATAGATTGAAGTAGAAAATATCATCCTGAGTGAGGTAACACAGACTCAGAAACACAAACATGGTATGTATTCACTCATAAGTGGATACTAGATGCACAGCAGAGGATAATCAGACTACAACCCACATCTCCATTGAAAGCAAGGACGCAAGGCACAGAAGAATCACTTTGAGAAGGGGAAACAGAGATTTTCAGGAGTGGAGTGGGGATATGGAGGGGCAATTGAGAGATGAAGATGGAGAAAGAGAACATGAGGGAATTGGGAGATATAGTTGGGGGAGTGAGGGATTGGGAAAGCAATGAAAGCAATATTCTGATAGAGGGAGATTTTGTAGAGTAAGGGAGAAACCTGGTGCTAGGGAAATTCCCAGGAATCCTCAAGGATATCCCAAGATTAGACGACTAGCAATAGTGATTAGGATTTCTGAACTGACTTATCCTGATAATTAGATTGGTGAATGCCCTAGCTGTCATAATACAGCCTTCATCCAGTAACTGATAGAAGTAGATGCAGAGATACACAACCAAGCAATACCTCGAGCTCTGGGAATCCAGTTGAAGGAGGGAAGAGGGATTATATGAGCAAGGGGGATCAAGGTCACAATGAGGAAATCTACAGAGACAACTCAACCAAGCACAGAGAAACTCAGGAATTTTAGACCAACAGCTGTGGAATCTGCTTGGAGCTGGACAAGACCCTCTGCATATGGGAGATATTTTTGCAGCTGGGTCTGTTTGAGGGACCCCTGGCAGTATGATCAGGATATAACTCTCGTGCATAAGCTGGCCTTTTAAATCCTATTACCTATGGTTGTATACCTTGCTCAAACTTGAGGCAGGGGTTAGGGGCTTGGTTCTACCTATTGAATGTACCAGGCTTTGCTGTTCCACCATGGGAAAACTTACTTATTTAGCAGAGGGAATGAAATGTTGGTAAGGGAGAGGGTTAGGAATGGATGGGGGGTACAAGAGCAGAGGTGAGAGAGGGATCTGTGTTTGGTATGTAAAATGAATAAAATTTTTGTTTTAAATTTAAAAAATTAGCTAGGCGGTGGTGGTGCACCCCTTTAATCCCAGCACTTGGGAGTCAAAGCCAAGCTGATCTCTGTGTGTTCGAGGCCAGCCTGGTCTACAGAGCGAGATCCAGGAAAGGCGCAAAGCTACACAGAGAAACTCTGTCTCAAAAACGGGGGAAAAAAGATAAAAAAAAAATTAAGAGATGATCTTAATTACTGTCATGTCTTCGTTTTCTTTCCTTCTTTCTGCCCATGTCTTTATTTTTTGTATTGTTTTTGGAGACAAGGATTCTCTTTGTAGCCCTGGCTATTCTTGAACTCAATCTGTAATAAAAAACAATGATTTGCATATGTGTAATTTTCTCCTCATTTCTAGTTAGCCTCAGTTTTTCAGCACTGGTGTCAGGGATTCAGCAGAGAAAAGGAAAATCATTGTGTAGTAATCAGAGTGCTTTACTAGAAATAATATTAAACAGTGTTAACAAGCATTTTTATATTTATATTAAAAGACAGAAACAGGTTATAGTATAATAAATATTCAATGATTTTATGTCTTATATCTTCAAAGAATTAATGAAACATCATATCAAAAAGTAAAAAGGAGAGTCATACTAAAGGAGGCTAAAGAATGGTTCCTAATGTGATAATCTATTGCATTTTAGTAAGTTACAAAGAATCACAAATAGAAATGCTGTGTAATGGAAATCAGAACAATTAGGTCAGACCCACCTCTCTACTTCCTGTGGCCCATTCTATAACATCTTCATATAAATGTAGCTGTTGACCATGTGGAAAATATGGGCTAAACTTTCCAATCTTCACCTTAAGTCCAAGACCATTTGGGAAATTCCAAATCTGGAAAATGTCATACTCTGCCTGCAGTTTTTCTTTCTGGTTCATTATCACATTGTCCCCAACAGTATAGGTGAAGTGGTTCTTCATAAGAATGGAGTGCAGCTGAAAGACAGTCAGAAATTCTATAATATTGTGTGGGTCCTTGCTCGAAGTCAGAAAATGTATAATGATCTCATCACAAATACAACTATATTGAAGGTGCATAGTTGAGAAATCTCAATGAAAGCAAGTTGATTAATCAAATTATCATAATGTCCCTAGAATTGCAGTTCTCTCAGTGGAAATTACCAAACACAAATGCAGACATACATGCAGACACCAAACAGAAATATTAAATGTGCACACACACATACACACACTCATATCCATACAGAGATATAAACATAATACAGCCACATACTACTTACTCACACATACATGTGTAAGCCCAGACATACATGTGAACGTACAAACACACAAAATCACACTTATGCACCCAAACAGACACACAGAAAAAGAAACCCACAAAAAACATACACAGGCTCACACACAAAAACTCACCATTTTATAGATATACACAGATACAAATGCACAGGGAGACACTGATGCAAAATTATGATCAAATCCAAAGTCAGACAGCCACACACACAAATACACACAGATACACTGAAACACAGATATACATATGCACAATCGAATCAAAAAATATACACAAAAATCCACATGGGCACAGATAGACATACACACTGACAAATACATAGAGGAAGAGTCATAGAGAAACACACACCTACAGAAAAAACATTGATGTAAGACAAATTAACACTGTTCTACAAACAGACAGATATGCAAATAGACAGAAACACATATAAACACATCAACACAGATAAACACCCAGATACACAGAAACAAACACAAACACATCCATAAACAATGATAGCCATCCATCCACACATATGGATACACATGTATGTACTGAACAGAATCCTATCATTATTTTCTGTGTGTTTTCCAATGCCTAGATTTGGGGCAGAATCAGCTAATAACAGAGTAGAAAAGGATCCCCTACACTGATTACCACTTATTTGATGACTAACAAACAAAAGCTTATCTTCCCATCGGGAAGAGGAATAATGAGGAAAGACTCCTATGTTTCCAGTATTTGAAGAGGGGTGATGATATTCAGGTGCTCTGTAAGAAAATCACTGATTTGCCTTGATAAATTCTGTATCCTACTGTACTTCCTTTGCAACTGAGATTTATACCAACCTTTATATTTCCTTTCTCAGGAGCAAAAATGTTCAGAAAGCTTATATTTGGAAAAATATTTCCTAATAAACTAGAATGTGGCATCAGAGAGACTATTAAAGACTCTGACATTGATGACACCAAATATCATCCAATAGAAGAAACACTACCTTCAAGCAATTATATTGATATCCTTTCACATTTTCCATTCCCTGAAGAAGCTTCTCCTGGTAGAAATGGGCCACAATATGCACAGCATCATATATATCATAGTTGGCATCATTAAAAGCCATGTCAAAAGTCTGTAATCCTAGCCATTCCAATGAGGCATTGGATGAACAATTCTTCAGTGTCTTACAGTTAGAAACTGAGACTTCACAGTTAAAGTTCATCCACTCCAGTCTTGCCAGGTATTCATTTGGGGTGAGAGGGCTCAATGTCTGGAGGAAATTTTTAAAACCGGAAATCTCAGCATGATGGTGTGCAAAAGTTAGCGTCTTTTGAGATGAGTCAAGTATAAAGTCGCTCTTACTTGTAGAGACATCCCACTGTGAGGTGGTGACCCATATTTTCTGTATACCTAGAGATTCCCACATTCGATAGCTCAAAGCTAGAGTGCTGTCTGTTTCACCATAAATGATAACAACATTTGAGGATGATGTCATGATTTGCTTATAATATGTTTCAGCTCTTGACACATATAAGTGCATGTTGACCGGAATCATGTTCACAAAGGCAAAGCAGATTATATTTTCTTCCATCTCTCTTCTCAAATATGAGAGAAACTGGATACCATGATCATTGTCTGAGATGGCCAGCCCAATCCAGTTCCAGCTGAAATGAATCATCAGAGAAATCATGGCCTGGGCTAGAGATGTATCCTTGGGGGCCATCTGATACAAATAAGGAAATTGTTCATGATCACTCAGGATAGGATGGAAAGGTCCAAAGGTAAGCTGAACGACCTGAGACACAGGGAAGACCATGAGGTACCATACATTATAATAAGTTGTTAAACACACTTTTCTGCAAAGAGTTCTTAAAAAAACCCTTACCTGTTACTTATTCTCTTATCTATACTTTAAAAAGAGAAATATGAAAGGCACACAAAAATCTCTGAACAGTACCTTTGAACTATGTAGTTTTACCTAAGTGTTAGGTCAGTTTGTCCCTCACACTCTCCTTAGCATGTGGGAATGGCACCAGTAGAAACAAGATTTCTTGCAAAACTATCACACAAAAAATCTCACCTGCTGTGAATGGTAGAGGTCCATTGCTTTCCCAACTACTAAAGATTCTGCCAAGTTTGGTCCTGAAAGCAACACTGAACATAGTTCCACATTTATGCAGTCATAATTAGGTGCATTGTAATGATGTTTTACAGAAGATTGCACGATATCGTATGCTTTTGACATGAACTTACAACCACCTGCTAGAAATCCAAATAATAAAGACATATTTGGTAAAATATCAGGGTTCTTGTTGACTTGATCCACTGAAAAAGCTAAGGCCAGTGCAAACTGATTGTTGTCATTTCCTCCTCTGTAAAAGGTTACAGTGATTAATAGGGACAGAGAATTACAGATAATCATGTGTAATCAATATAAGGTCTATCCTGTGCTGGATAGTATTCTCAAGTACCCCCAAAGACTGAAACACATTTTCTGTGTTTGGATGTTGGCATTATATAAGAAGATGGAATCTTACAAAAACATTTAAATGTTCATCAAACTACAGTTTCTATAATTAAATGAGCCATCAGCCTCTTCCATAGACAGCCTTTTGCATCTCTGGCTTTTGAGTGTTCTCAAAATGCCCAATGTTTAATCAAAGAGTAACCTGATCGTGATTTCATTTTTAAATTATTGAGAAATATAAAAAACACACATGATGTGTGAGCCATTGAGTTCATGGTATTTTTTTATGAAATTAACTGAATAGGGAAAGGCAGTCATGAATGTCAGATCTATGCACAATAGTCTGGGCAACATTTGGCTCTGTTAATTATAATTCTTTATAATCAGTGGGCAATATAGCTAGCATATGTTATCCTGACCATCTTTATCTTTTTTCTTTCTGTTTTACCTATGGTGGCCATAAAATCTTCTTTAAGGATTCATTTTTAAATAAAACCAAATATCAGAGACAGATTTGGTAAACATGTATATCTGTATTCACCTGTGAATATGGATAATATTAATGCTCAGTTAGTCCGTAATAAGGGAATGGATTCCAACTGTAGACTAAACTGACCTCAAATGCACAGGGATACACTTCCTTTAGGTCATGAGTGCAGAGATTAAGGGCGTGTACTACCTCTTTAGCATTGTTCACTTATTTTATGTTTACACTGGCATGTCACATATTTACATTGGGTTTATCTGACCAAGATAATTTTTCTTGTAGAAAACATTGTTTGAATATTTTCTCAGTTACATTAACACAAGAATAGCATCCTACTAAATTTGTATGTGCCAATATTACATGTTGGTAAAATAGAAGAGTCTAAAATGTAAAATGTATGAAAAAAGTTTATGGAGTTTTATGTTAAAAAAGTGGGTGATGGGTCAGTTGGAAGAAAATGATACCATTTTGTGTTTATGTCTATGGGATGAATAATTCTCTTTCTTCCTAGTCATTTCATGTCATCTAACTAATAAAGATCAAATATACACAAAATTAAAATATAGATAGTCTTGCAATTGAAAAAATAAACAGATATAATGAATGAAATTAAAGGAAAACAAAAGTGTTGAATGTGATGTAAGTGTCAGAGAATAAACAGATTAGACATATAGAGAAAGGAGAAACACACTTCTTAAATAACAGTAAATGTGAGCTAGTGGGGAACACCTATTAAAAATTGTTGCCAATTATCACATTACAACTGTCTCTCAGGCAAGTGACTACTGAAGTAAGTAGTCACCAGTTTTAGGGACAGCCACAGTTCTCAATGAATGCAAACATACCATTTAGAGTCCATACAATCCTTCTTTGCTCTAAAGAAAGTGAATAAATGGACTTTGAAATTAAAGGCCAGTGATTATACATGCATACAGTAAAGTGTGGAGATAGAGGAACACATATGATGTTCAAAGTGGACTGGTTTCCTACTTCCATCCTTGATGTATCTTTAGAAGGCACAGTGTAACTACATGCAGGTCATCTGAGAGAGTAAATGAAAATCCATGTGAAAATTTTCTGCAGCTACTGTGCCAAAAATATTATTTGTTCTAGCAATGTGTTAAAAACTACACATTGATGGCATATCCATCGGCTGACTCTACTCTATGGCCATTATTTTTGTACCCACTTAGGGTGACATTCATTTAATTAGAATGGGCTTTTTTTGATGAGACATCACCAGATATTGTGATATGGAAAATGTGAAGAGGCAGACCATATGTGATGCAACAATGTATGGTCCTTTCTTTTCTCAGCTTCCAGGTTTGGAAGTTAGAGGGTAACTGGGAGAAAAACAAAACACTCTCTGGACAAATTAAAAGTAGAAAAATGGCATTGCCTTTCTAAAAGAATTTGGAGATGATTTTTGATGTGCGGGTTGGGAGAACAAGGCAGAAGTTTCAAGGCATTGCTCTGATCCTCATCCTCTGACCCCTCATGAAATATCCCTGATGACATTTATGTAGAAAGTATAAGGCACTTACCTTACTTTGAAAGGTTGTATGGACTTTGTTATCTCCACTGGCCCATGTACTGCATCAAGTATGAAGGCACATGACTGAAATATTCCATCCTTGTCTTCACTCTGCTTCATTGTCCAAAAGCAACTAGGATGAATGGAACTTGACATGTGAAGTAGAATGTTCAAGAGCAAGAAGAATAAAATCAAAGTGAACATATTTTTCTGCTCTAACCCTGGGAAATTTGGATTGTGACATGCCATACTGATCAGAATATCAAATGGGCACCCAGATATCTCCACATGCTTTTATTTCTGTGGCCAATAAGAGAGTACTTGGGATTTCATGATTCATTTTCTCTTTTGTGCAGTTGTTTCCTCACCCATTAAGAATACTTTGAAACTCTCTTCCCTGGGGCTCTTCATCTGATGTCCACAGTCCACAACATACAATTTGGATGATAAATATATAGGATGATAGTTCAGCTAGTTTTATGACATCATTTATCTTTTTGGATAGTAAAGCCCCAGGGAAGATGACATTTTCTGCAAGTTTGGTCCCATGACTGCCTCAGCAATTTGTTAGTGTTAACAGCTTTAGAAATGATGTCAGTGTATTTTGTTAGATTATCCACAGTGAGAAATGTATTAATGGTTCAGGGGGACTCACAAATTAATAATTCACAGTTCCACCCTGGAACTGTATCACAAAGTCCATGTCATGGAAAAGCAGCTTCATGTTTAGAGTAATTGAGTTACACACAGCATTTAGAGTGTGGCCTACTCTATACCAGTATCAGTTACAAAATATCTAACCAAAGCCTGTGATGCCCTTGTCTTGAAAACCAATAATCAGTCCAAATTATTTAATTTTCTGAATCCTGCTGTTCCAAAACTATTCAGCTCATCAGAGAACCACAGTTCATTTACAAATTAAATGTTGATTTTTTTAAATATTCAGAGAACTCAGAAAGAACACCTAACCTGTATGCTTCATTTCATACACTATATAAGTCCTATCATTCCTCCTCACAACCAATCATTATTCATGAGAAGATACGTTGAATATTTGATTTCTAAACCAAGATCCCCCTCCATGATTCAGTCTAACAGTTCAGTACCATGTGTTGACTCATTTCTTCTTGTTTATCTGTGTTTTTCAATGTGGTTTTTGTTGGGTGTGTTAGAAGCAAACAGAAACTGGGAAGTGACCCTGTGTTTTATGTATAAATTTTTCTCATACAATTTTCCTACTCATCTACTTCACTTGCATACTGGAACCTGCACTGCCACTGTTATAATGTTCATTTGAGTATGGGATAGAGAGCCTCTCTCAGTTGATATGGACTGCAGAGAATATAAGAAAAATACAGGGTAAGTCTTTGCTGTTTGTTGTGATTTAGTATCTGAGATGAGGCAAACAGGACTACTGTTCTATTATCGATCTTATTGCACATTCAATACTAAGCATTGAAAAAGTTCATGACCCCTTGTTTTGTGCAAGTTGCTGTGCCTAATACCAGAGAAGGACACAACTAGTGCTGTGTTATTTTTTATTCTTTGCAGTTCTCAAATATTGATATTATTTTCATAAAAATTCTGTAACTTTCTTCCTCCTGCTTACATCCATAAATACACAATCACACTCAAATTCATGAGTTTACACAAATGTAAACATATACAAATACATACACCTTACTGATTCCACTTAGAGTTGTTTTTATTTCAATGTATTTGGGCTGGCAAATTTGAATTAGAAAATATATCAGAGATCTGATCCCAATATAAAAACAGTCTTTATATCTTATAGAGGCAACATTCCTAAAAGAGACAAAGACCTCAGGAGACACTAAATGCATGTGATCTGTGATTTAAAAATGCATTCAGCAAAACTATGGTTAATGAATATATCTTCTGTGAATTCACCAATATAAATCATTTCACCATTGCCTCCAAAATACACTACAAAATCTGTGTTTCCTAAAAACACAACCAATGATCTATCTCATCAATAACCTTAAATAGACATAAAATGATTTTTTTGGATTTGTTCCACATATAAATAATGAAAATTATGAAAAGGAAGCATTGCTATACAGCAGTATTATTCAATTACATCCTCAACAGCAAAATTCAAGTATTTCAGTGCTTCTTCATTATACTTAATTGAAATATTCTGAAAATATCAATGCTAAATCTGTACTAATCATACTTTCTTTTCTTCATGAGTTGTGGATCAGTGTGTGAAGTGTCCAGAGGACCAGTATGTCAACACAGCTGAACCAATGCAACCATAAACTTATGATCATGATGAACTATGAAGACCACCTGGGGATGGCTCTTGCCATAATGGCCTTGTAGTTTCTATGCTTCCGCAGCTCTGGTTCTGGGGGCCTTTTTCAAGCACAACAACACCTACTATGTGGAGGCCAACAACCAGAAACTCAGTTACATTTTTCTTATCTCACTCATTTTTGTTACTTGTGCTTCTTGCTCTTCATTGGCAATCCCAACTCAGCTACATGCACCCTGCAGAAAATCACATTTGGAGTTGTAGTCATTGTGGATGTTTCCACTGTGTTGACCAAAACTGTGACTGTGTTGATGGCTTTAATAATCACAGCCTCTGGAATAACTATAAGGTACTTTCTGATTTCAGGGCCCCTAACTACATCAATGCCACATGTACTCTGATCCAAGCTATTTTCTGTGCAGTCTGGCAAGGAGCTTATCCTTCCTCTGTTGATATCAATACACATCTGATTATGGCTACATCATCATTGTGTGCATCAAGTGCTCAGTCACTGGCTTACACTGTGTCCTTGGATATGTGGCCTGTCTGGCTCTGGGGAGGTTCACTGTGGTTTTCTTGTCCAGGAATCTGCCTAACACATCCAATGAAGGCAAGTTCTGGACATTCAGCATGCTATTGTTCTGCAGTGTCTGGGTCAATTTTCTACCTTTGTACCATAGTACCAAGGGCAAGATCATTGTGGCTTTGGAGATTTTCTCCTTCTTCCACTGAAGGCCTGCTTGGATGCATCTTTACCCCCAAGTGCTGCACAATTTTGTTATGAATAGACAGACATTGTTTTCAAAAGATCAGAGAGAAATCATCTACCTGAACTCATATTTAATGAATTCTCACTGGCAAATATTTTCTCTATTGATGTTGCATAGCAATATCATGTCTAGTATTGTTTCCTACATTGTCTCTTATATCCTACTCAGCCATTAATTTCCTAAGACCTAGCCATTCAGCAATAGTGCAGAGTGGAATACTCTTCTCTGCTCTAAAATGCAGAGGTACTCAATGTAAATTCAAACTTCTTATTTTAATATCAGACTGAACACTTGACTTTGATGCAGTTGAGTGGTGAGAGAAAAAGACAGGATATTTGTGAAAGTGTAAAGTTTTTGTCAAAGAGGGTAAAACAATATACCTCCTTGCAAAACTATGGCAAGAGGATTCCAATGCATCCTAGGAGTCGGAACAGAAGAACTTGGAAGATAGTGGTATGTTTTGATAAACAGATGGAAAGAACATTACAGAAGTTGAATTGATGTTTCTGTAGTCAATATCACATATTTATTTTGCAGAGGTCCTCATATGTATCCCCAACAAAATGCTCTTCACAACCACTTGTACCAATAATTTGAAAGGATCAGATGGCTTCTTTGGGGCTTCAAGACTATCTTAACTCACATGTCCACATAACCACACATACACAAGCACATAACTCAAGTTACCTATTATTTTTTTAAAAGTAGAAAAATATTACAAAGACTGTGCACTGAGATTCCACTTTTCAATAGGCTCTTAAGGTGTCACTGATAGAAATAATCTACAGAGGGAGTATGAGATATGAAAAGAAATGACAAGGGCTCTCTTCATGCATATTAAATTTATTTTTTTGTATTTATAATTTAATTTAATTTTACATATCCTCCATGGATTCCCTTGTTCTCTCCTCCCCCCCTCACCAGCTTCCACCCAGCCCACCCCCCATTCCCATCTCCTCCAGGACAAAGACTCCCCTGAGGATTGAGTTCAGTTTGGTAGATTCATTCCAGGCAGGTCCATTCCCCTCCTCCCAGGATGAGCCAAGTGTCCCTGTATAAGCCCCAGGTTCCAAAGAGCCAGCACATGCACTGAGAACAGGTCCCAGTCCCACTGCATGGATGCCTCCCAAAAAGATCAAGCTAATCAACTGTCTCAATTATCCAGAGGGCCTGATCCAGGTGGAGGCTCCTCAGCTATTGGTTCATAGTTCATGTGTTTCCATTCATTTGGCTATTTGTCCCTGTGCTTTATCCAACCTTAGTCTCAACAATCTCCGCTCATACAAAACCTCCTCTTCTCATCAATTGGACTCCTAGAGTTACACCTGGGGCCTGGCCATGGATCTCTGCATCTGGTTCCCTCAGTCATTGGATGGGGTTACTAGCACAACAATTAGGGTGCTTGGCCATCCTATCACCAGAGTAGGTCACTTCGGGCTGTCTCTTGACCATTGCTATTGTGGGGGTATATTTGTGGATTTCTATGGGCCGCTCTAGCATGTTGCTTCTTCCTATTCTCATGTGGTCTTCATTTATCATGGTCTTTTATTCCTTGTTCTCCCTCTCTGTTCTTGATCCAGCTGAGATCTCATGCTCCCCTAAGCTCTCTTTCCCTCCACCCTTGGCCTTCATTATCCCCTCTCACCCCCAAGTTGTTTATGTATATCTCATCCATTTCTTTGTCATTGGATGATCCCTGTGTCATTCTTGGGGTCCTGTTTTCTAGGTAGCATCCCTGGAGTTGTGAATAGCAGTCTAGGCATCTTTGTTTTACATCTAGTATGCTCCTATGAGTGAGTACATACCACATTTTTCTTTCTGAGTCTGGGTTACGTCACTCAGGATGATTTTTACTAGATCCATCCATTTGCCTGCAAACCTCATTATGTCATTGTTTTTCTCTTCTGAGTAGTATTCCATTGTATATATGTACCACATTTTATTTATCCATTCTTCAGTTGAAGGGCATCTAGGTTGTTTCCAGGTTATGGCAATTACAAACAATGTTGATATGAACATAGCAGAACAAGTGCCCTTGTGGTATGATTGAGCATTTCTTGGGTATATGCCCAAGAGTGGTATTGCTGGATCTTGGGGGAGATTGATTCCCAATTTTCTAAGAAAGTGCCATATTGATTTCCAAAGTGCTTGTAAAAGCTTGCATTCCCACCAGGAGTGGAGGAGAGGTCCCCTAGCTCCACATCCTCTCCAGCATAAGGTGCCTTCAGTGTTTTTGATTTTAGCCATTCTGACAGGCGTAAGGTGGTATCTCAGAGCCATTTTGATTTTATCTCTCTGATAATTAGGGATGTTGAGAAATTCCTTCAATGTCTTTCAGCCACTTGAGTTTCCTCTGTTGAGAATTCTCTGTTTAGATCTATAGTTCAATTCTTTTCTTTTCTTTTTTTTCTCTTTTTTTATTTTTTATTTTATATACATATATATATATATATATATATATATATATATATATATTATTTTACAATACCATTCAGTTCTACATATCAGCCATGGGTTCCCCTATTCTTCCCCCTCCCACCCCTTCCCCTTACCCCCAGCCTACCCACCATTCCCACCTCCTCCAGGACAAGTCCTTCCCCAAGGACTGCGATCAACCTGGTAGACACAGTCCAGGGAGGTCCGGTCCCTTCCTCCCAGACTGAGCCAAATGTCCCTGCATAAGCTGCAGGTTTCAAACAACCAACTCATGCAATGAGCACAGGACTTGCCCATTTCATAATTGGATGGTTGGTCATTTTGATGTCTAATTTCTTGAGTTCTTTATATATTCTGGATATCAGTCCTCTGTCAGATGTGGGGTTAGTGAAGACCTTTTTCCATTCGGTAGGCTGTCATTTTGCCTTGTTGACTGTATCCTTTCCTCTACAAAAGCTTCTTAGTTTCAAGAGGTCCCATTGATTGATTGTTTCTCTCAGTGTCTGTGCTACTGGTATTATATTTAGAAAGTAATTTTCTATGCCAATGCATTCAAGACTACTTCCTAATTTCTCTTCAATCAGGTTCAGAGTAGCTGGATTTATGTTGAGGTCTTTGATCCACTTGGACTTAAGTTTTGTGTACAGTGACAGATATGGATCTATCTGCAGCCTTCTACACATTGATTTCCAGTTATGCCAGCACCATTTGTAGAAGATGCTTTCTTTTTTCCATTTTAAAGTTTTGGCTTCATTGTCAAAAATTATATGTTCATAGGTATATGGGTTAATGTCAGGGACTTCAATTTGATTGCATTGGTCCACATGTCAGTTTTTATGCTAGTACCAAGCTGTTTTTATTACTGTCATTGTATAGTAGAGCTTGATGTTAGGTAATGTGATGCCTCCAAAGGTTGTTTTATTGTACAGGATTCTTTTGGCTATCCTGGGTTTTTCTTTTTCCATATGAAGTTGAGTATTATTCTTTCCAAGTCTGTGAAGAATTGTGTTGGTATTTTGATGGGGATTGCATTGAGTCTGTAGATTGCTTTTGTTAAGATTGCCATTTTTTTACTATGTTAATCCTGCCTATCCATGAACATGGGAGATCTTTCCATTTTTTGATACCTTCTTCAATTTCTTTTTTTCAGGAACTTAAAGTTCTTGTCATATAGGTCCTTCCTTTGCTTGGTTAGTGTTACCCAAGGTATTTTATATCATTTGTGGCTATTGTAAAGGGTGATGTATGTCTGATTTCCTTCTCAGCCTGTTTGTCAATTGTATATAGAAAGGCTCCTGATTTTTTTGAGTTGACCTTGTATCCTGCTGTGTTGCTGAAGGTGTTTATAAGCTCTATCAGTTCTTTGGTTAAATCATAAGGGTCACTCAAGAATACTATCATGTCATCTGCAAATATGGAAATATTCCTTAATATCAATGGACTCAGTTCACCTATAAAAAGACACAGGCTAAGAGAATGGATATAAAAGCAGGAGCAACCTTTCTGCTACATTCAAGAAACACACCGCCGGGCAGTGGTGGCGCACGCCTTTAGTCCCAGGACTTGGGAGGCAGAGGCAGGCGAATCTCTGTGAGTTCGAGGCCAGCCTGGGCTGCCAAGTGAGTTCCAGGAAAGACACAAAGCTACACAGAGAAACCCTGTCTCAGAAAAAAAAATAAAAAGAAATACACCTCAAATTCAAAGATAGATATTACCTAAGAATAAATGGTTAGGAAAATCAAATGGTCTTAAGAAACAAACGGGTGTAGCCATTCCAATATCCAGCATAATAGATTTCAAACTAAAATCAATCAAAAGAGATCAAGAAACACATTACATACTCATCACAGGAAAGATCCACAAAGATGAAGTTTCAATTCTGAACATTTTTGCCCCAAACAAAAGGATACTCACATATGTAAAAGAAACATTACTAGAGCTTAAACCATGTATAAAACCCCACACATTAATATTGGGAGGCTTCAACACCCCACTTTCACCACTGTACAGATCTCATAATTGAAACTTAACAGAGAAATAAAGAACTTAACTGATGTTATGACTCAAATGGACTTAATTGATATCTACAGAACATTCCATCCTAACAAAAAAAGAATATACCTTCTTCTCATCAACCCATTGAACCTTCTCTAAAATCAACCACATACTTGGTCACAAAGCAAATCTCAACAGATACAAAACAATTGGAATAACCTCTTGCATTCTATCAGACCACCATGGTTTAAAGTTAGATTTCAATAACAACAAAAACTATAGAAAACCCACAATCTCATGGTAACTGAATAATGCTCAACTGGATCACCAATGGGTTAAGGAAGAAAGAAAGAAAGAAATTAAAGACTTCCTAGAGATCAACAAAAGTGAAGACACCACATACCCAAACTTATGGGACACTACGAAAGCAGTGCTAAGAGGAAAATTCATAGCACTAAATGTCAACATAAAGAAGGTGGAGAAATCTCGGTAGACAGCCATGGCGGCCTGCAGCCACCAGCAAAGGCAGATAAGCCTCGCGGTGTTTGGCAGAGACAGACAGGCCCGGTGGTGGCCCACAGAGATAAACAGGCCCAGTGGCAGCTGGCAGAGACATACAGGCCCTGTGGCGGCTGGCAGAGACAGACAGGCCCAGCGGCAATCCACAGAGTCAGGTAGGCCCAGCGGCAACCAACAGAGGCAGGTAGGCCTGGCAGAGGCAGACAATCCCAGTACACAGGCAGGCAGCCCCAGGAGGTGGCAGCCAAAACAGAGTTGCAATAAAGACCAGAAACTGAGCTATTACCTGCTGAAGAGCTAGTGAAAACAAGCTCTTAATCAAGAGCTTGGTACAGGAATGCTTTTAACCCCATCACCTGGGGAAGAAGCTATCTCTGTGGGACAGAAACAGAATGAATATGAACACTCCATCTGAAGCCAACCCAGGGCCCACCTGCTGATCCTGTGAAAGCAAACAACTTGGAGGTGTTGAGATTGCCCCATTCAACAGAAATCCATCCGGGAGAGGATTCAGATCCCTACAGTTTGAAGTCTGAAGAAACGAGATCAGCTGAGGAGTTGACAAATGAACAAAACGTGACCTAGGAACACAGAAGAAGGTGCTGCCCATCCACCAAACCAGATCACCAGAATCATAAGTATATACTTCACCAACTGAGATCAGCTGCTCCTGAAGAAACAGCCCAATAGCACCAATTTAACCAAGAACTCCTAGTGAACTAAGACTAAAAATTAGAACAAGAGAGGCACTCTCAGACACAGACACCACCTGCACCAAGCAGAGAACAGAGGAAGAGATGAGTATGTGCCAGTGCAAAACTACATGCAACAACATAAAGACCTATATGGCAACATCAGAACCTAGTGATTCTACACCCATAAGACCTGAACATACCAAGACAGAAAAAAACAGAAGATATCAATCCTAAAAATGACTTTAAGAAGATGATAGAGGCCCTTAAAGAAGAAATAAAAAATTCCCTTAAAGAAGAAATAAAAAATTCTCTTAAAGAGGAAATGAAAAACTCCATTAAAGAGGAAATAAAAACTTCCCTTAAAGAAGAAAAGAAAAACTCCATTAAAGAGGAAATAAAACATCCCTTTAAAGAAATGGAAGAAAAATCGAACAAAAAAGGGAAGAAATCAAAGAAAGCCAAGGAAAAGCAATTAAACAGATGAAAGAAAGGTTCCAAAATCTGAAAAAAAAAATGAATTTGAGACAATAAAGAAAACACATGCTGAGGGAGTGCTGGAAATAGAAATCCTGACTAAATGAACAGGAACTACAGAAACAAGCATAAACAACCAATTGCAAGAGATGGAACAGAGAATCTCTGACACTGAAGATACAATAGAGAAAATAGATTCGTCAGTCAAAGAAAACACTAAAGACAAAAAAAAAAAGTAGTAACTCAAAATGTCCAAGAAAATTGGGGCACAATGAAAAGAACAAACCTAAGAATAATAGGGATAGAAGAAGGAGAATACCAACTCAAAGGCACAGAAAATATATTCAACAAAATCATAGAAAAAAATTTCCTAACCTAAAGAAAGATATACCTATGAAGATACAAGAAGCTTACAGAACACCAAATAGGCTGGATCCAAAAAAAAGTCCCCTTGCCACATAATAATCAAAACACTAAGCACACAGAACAAAGAAAAAATATTAAGAGCCGCAATGGAAAAAGACCAAGTAACATATAAAGGCAAACCCATCAGAATAACACCAGACTACTCAATAGAGACTATGAAAGCTAGAAGGTCAAGGACAAATCTTATGCAGACATTAAAAGACCACAGATGCCAACCCAGACTATTATACTCAGCAAAACTCTCAATCACCATGGGCGGAGTAAACAAAATATTCCAGGATAAAACCAGATTTAATCAATACCTGTCCACAAAACTAGCCCTACAGAAAGCACTAGAAGGGAAAATCCAACCCAAAGAAGCTAAACACATCCATGAAAAATCAAGCAATAGATAATCCCACACCAACATACACCAAAGAAGGACAACACAACACAACCACAAAAAATAACAGGAATTAACAATCACTGGTCATTAATATCCATCAATATCAAGGGTTTCAACTCACCTATAAAAAGACACCGGCTAACAGAATGGATAAGAAAACAGAGGACCCATCCATCTGCTGCATACAAGAAACACACCTTAAATTCAAAGACAGACACTACCTCTGAGTAAAGGGCTGGGAAAAGGCTTTCCAAGCAAATGGACCTAAGAAACAAGCTGGTGTAGCTATCCTAATATCTAATAAAATAGACTTCAAACTAAAATCAATCAAAAGAGATCAGGATGGACATTACATATTTATCACAGGAAAAATCCACCAAGATGAAGTCTTGATTCTAAAGATTTATGCTCCAAATACAAAAGCACCCAAATTCATAAAAGAACCACTACTAAATGCACATCAAACCCCACACATTAGCAGTGGGAGATTTTAACACACCACTCTCACCAAAAGACAGATCTACCAGACTGAAACTTAACAAAGAAATAAAGGACCTAACAGATGTTATGACTCAAATGGACTTAATAGATACCTACAGAACATTCCATCCTAACACATAAGAATATACCTTCTTCTTAGCACCCCATGGAACCTTCTCAAAAATTGACCACATGGTTGGCCACAAAACAAATATCAACAGACACAAAAAAATTGGAATAACCTCCTATACCTTATCAGACCACCATGCCTTAAAGTTAGACCTCAACAACAACAAAAATTATAGAAAACCCACAAACTCATGGAAACTGAATAATGCCCACCTGAAACATCAATGGGTCAAGGAAGAAATAAAGAAAGAAATTAAAGATTTCCTAGAATTCAATGAAAATGAAAGTACAAACTTATGGGACACTATGAAAGCAGTGTTAAGAGGAAAATTTATAGCTCTAAATGCACACATAAAGAAGATGGAGCAATCCCATACCAATGAATTAACAGCACAACTGAAAGCTCTAGAACAAAAAGAAACAAACTCACCCAGGAGAAATAGAAGCCAAGAAATAATCAAAATGGGGGCTGAAATCAACGAAATAGTAAACAAGAGAACAATACAAAAAAATCAGTGAAACAAAGAGTTGGTTCTTTGAAAAAATCAATAAGATAGACAAACCCCTAGCCAAGTTAAACAAAAGGCAAAGAGAGAGCACCAAAATTAAAAAAACAGAAATGAAAAGGGAGACAACAGACAACAAGGAAAGCCAGAGAATCATCAGATCATAATTCAAAAACATGTAATCCACAAAAAAGGAAAACCAGGAAGAAATGGACAATTTTCTGGATAAATACCACATACCGAAATTAAATCATGACCAGATAAACCATTTAAATAGACCAATAAACCCTATAGAAATAGAAACAGTCGCCGGGCGGTGGTGGCGCACGCCTTTAATCCCAGCACTCGGGAGGCAGAGCCAGGCGGATCTCTGTGACTTCCAGGCTAGCCTGGGCTACCAAGTGAGTTCCAGGAAAAGGTGCAAAGCTACACAGAGAAACCCTGTCTCAAAAAAACAAAAACAAAAAAAAATAGAAACAGTCATCAATAGTCTCCCAACCCAAAAAAAAAAAAAAAAACAAAAAAACCCAGGACCAGATGGTTTCAGTGCAGAATTCTACCAGACCTTCAAAGAAGAACTAATACCAAAAGGAACACTACCAAGATCTTTTTATGAGGCTACAATTACCCAGATAACCAAAACACACAAAGATGCAACAAAGAAAGAGAACTACAGACCAATCTCCCTCATGAACATTGATGCAAAAATACTCAACAAAAATTGTCAAACCAAATCCAAGAATACATCAAAACAAATATCCATCATGACCAAGTAGGATTCATCCCAGGGATGCAAGGATGTTTCAACATATGAAAATCAGTCAATGTAATACACCATATAAACAAACTGAAAGAAAAAAACCACATGATCATCTCCTTAGATGCTGAAAAAGCCTTTGACAAAATCCAACACCATTTTATGATAAAGGTCTTAGAAAGATCAGGAATACAAGAAACATTTCTAAACATAATAAAGGCAATTTATACCAAGCCAACAGAAAACATCAAATTAAACGGAGAGAAACTCAAAGTGATAACACTAAATTCAGGAACAAGACAAGGCTGTCCACTCTCCCCATATTTATTCAATATAGTACTAGAAGTTCTAGCTAGAGAAATAAGATAACAAAAGGAGATCAAAGGGGTACAAATTGGAAAGGAAGAAATCAAACTTTCACTATTTTCAGATGATATGATAGTATACATAAGTGACCCCAAAAACTCTACCAGGGAAATCCTACAGCTGATAAACTCCTTCAGTAAAGTGGCAGGAGACAAGATCAACTCAAAAAAATCAGTAGCCTTCCTATGCACAAATGATAAAAGGGCTGAGGAAGAGGTCAGAGAAACATCACCCTTTACAATAGCCACAAATAATATAACATACGTGGGGATAACACTAAACAAGTGAAAGACATTTTTGATTAGAAATTTAAATCTCTAAAAAAAGAAATTGAAGAAGATATCAGAAAATGGAAGGATCTCCCATGCTCATGGATAGGTAGGATTAATATAGTAAAAATGGCAATCTTACCAAAAGCAATCTATAGATTGAATGCAATCCCCATCAAAATTACAACACAATACTTCACAGATTTGGAAAGAAAAATACTCAACTTCATATGGAAAAACAAAAGACCCAGGACAGCTAAAAGAATCCTATACGATAAAGCAACCTTTGGAGGCATCACCACCCCTGACCTCAAACTCTACTATAGAGCTATAGTAATAAAAACAGCTTTGTATTGGTATAACAACCGACATACCGACCAATAGAATCGAACTGAAAATCCTGATATTAATCCATGCACACATGAACACCTGGTTTTTGACAAAGGAGCCAAAACTATACAATGGAAAAAAGAAATTATCTTCAACAAATGGTGCTGGCATAACTGGATGTCAATATGTAAAAGATTACAAATAGATCCATATCTGTCACCATGCACAAAACGCAAGTCTAAGTGGATCAAAGTCCTGAACATTAATCCAGTTATACTAATCTTAATAGAAAAGAAAGTAGGAAGTATTCTTGAATGCATTGGCACCGGAGACTATTTCTTAAATAAAACACCAACAGCACAGACCCTGAGCACAACAATTAATAAATGGGACCTCTCAAAATTGAGAAGATTTTGCAGGGCAAAAGACACAGTCAATAAGACAAAAAGACAGTCAACAGAATGGGAAAAGATCTTCACTAACCCCACATCTGACAGAGGATTGATCTCCACAGTATACAAAGAACTCAAGAAAGTAGACATCAAAATACTAAACAGTCTATTTAAAAATGGGCTAAAGAGCTAAACAGAGAATTTACAAAATAAGAATCACAAATGGCTGAAAGACATTTAAAGAAATGCTCAACATCCTTAATCATCAGAGAAATGCAAATCAAAACGACTCTGAGATACCACCTTATACCTGTCAGAATGGCTACATTCAAAAACACCAATGACAGTCAATGTTGGAGAGGATGTGGAGCAAAGGAAATACTCCTCCACTGTTGGTGGGAATGTAAGCTTGTACAACCACTGTGGGAATCAGTATGGCGGTTTCTCAGAAAGTTAGGAATCGAACTACCTCAAGACCCAGCCATCCCACTCTTGGGCATATACCCAAGGAATGCCGATTCATACCTTAAAGATACATGCTCAGCTATGTTCATAGCAGCACTATTTGTAATAGCCAGAACCTGGAAACAACCTAGATGCCCGTCAATGGAAGAATGGATGAAAAAAAATGTGGTATATATACACAATGGAGTACTACTCAGCAGAGAAAAACAATGAAAGCATGAAATTTGCAGGCAAATGGATGGAGCTAGAAAAAAATCATCCTGAGTGAGGTAACCCAAATCCAGAAAGACAGTCATGGTATGTACTCACTCATAAGTGGATTCTAGATATAAAATAAAGAACAATCAGACTACAACCCACAGAAACATGGAGGCCATATATATATATATATATATATATATATATATATATATATATATATATATAGCATGCAGGTCCCTAGGATGACCAAAATGATAAATTTTGGTTTTATTCAATTACTGAGCAAGCCTCAATGAAACATCTTACTATTAAGATAAGAATACATACTCTATCAAGATGATAATAGAAAAAAATAAATAAATTTTAAACAATAAAAAAAATAAAAAGAAAAATTTGAAATATTAAACAAACAAACATTTTACAAAAGTTAAAAAAAAGGGAGAACTAGGGACTCATCATTCCTCTACACATTCTATTCTTTCCCTTGTTTTATATATTTTAAATTTTTTTATTGGTAGATTCTGCTGGAGTTTATCAGTGGATTTTGCTGGAGGATACATTGCAAATAAGTACTGGAGGGCTCCTGTTGCAGATCACCCTGTGGAGAGATGAAAGGATCTTTCTACTAGCATTTGGAGGAGACCTGATCTAGTGTTGGTGTGGCCCCGGAGATTGGTTTATGCCTTTCCTCAGGACAATGAGGTTGCTCTTTGGATTTGTGAGCACTGAATGTGTCCTGTGGCTGCTGCTGAAGCCCAACATGACAGAGACCTAATGGGTCATCATGGAAAAAAAAATCTACCCTTCTGATGACAATGGAGATTGAGAGCCTAATATGGCCAGCTTTGGCAAGCATTATTGTAAGCCTAGGAACTGTGGCCAAGAGATTGGATTCTCCAGAGAGCTGCCAGCCAAAGTGATGCTTGGATCAAGAAAAATGGGCCTTGGCAGTTTGTGTTCCTGGAGTTGTATCCATGCCAGTGGATGTCCACACATTCCAGAGGAGAATTTGACACTGCTGTTAGAACAATGGTGCACACCGCTGCTACTGTTTCTGGGATTACTATTTCATAATTGCTTGCTACAGCTAACGCAATGGAGACCCTGGCAACAAAAGTAGCTAGTACACTTAGTTAATCTTTCATTCTATTGGGCATGATAAATTTAATCCAGTAGATATATACATTTTGATTGGCTTTGAAAATTATAGAAACAATGAAAGCATAAAATTTGCAGGCAAATGGATGGAAGTAGAAAAAAATTATCCTGAGTGAGGTAACCCAAACCCAGAAAGACAGTCATGGTATGTACTTGCTCATAAGTGGATTCTAGATATAAAATAAAGAACAATCAGACCACAACCCATAGAACCATGGAGGCTATATATATAGCATGGAGGTCCCTAGGATGACTATGGGTTATAATAAATTTCTGTTTTACTCAATTATTGAAAAAATAGCCAAATGAATGGAAACACATGAACTATGAACCAAAAACTGAGGGGCCCCCAGCTGGATCAGGCCCTCTGAATAGGTGTGACAGTTCATTGGCTTGATCATTTTGGGAGGCAACTAGGCAGTGTGACCAAGTCCTGTGCTCATTGCATGAGTTGACTGTTTGAAACCTGTAGCTTATGCAGGGACACTTGGATCAGTCTGGGAGGAAGGGACTGGACCTGCCTGGACTGAGTCTACCAGGTTGATTGCAGTCCTTGGGGGAGGATTTGCCCTGGAGGAGGTGTGAATGGGGTGTGGGCTGTGGGTAAGGGGAGGGGGCCGGAGGGGAGAGAATAGGGGAACCCGTGGCTGATATGTAGAACTGAAGGGTATTGTAAAATAAAATAAATAAAATTTAAAAAAATCATAAATTTATAAACTCAAGTTCCAGTTGCTTTTGGGATACTATCTTACATGGACTCAATGGCTCAATAAGGAAGGGAATGGCTCAGTTGCCTTTAGCCTACTGTATATGGGTGAGATAGGACCTCTGTTGGTCTTTTCTGTATCAAACACACAGATTGCAAGCCCAGGGCCAATTTGAGATCTTTGGCAGCAATTAACCATGCATCTCACACACGATTGAGCTGGTATGATAATGAGTATTCAGAGATGGGTAATACCTGGGGGCACTCACCAACCTAAGACAGAGCACCTGTGTGGCCTGGGCAGGCATCTCCATGACGGGTAAGGTGACCTGCTGACGTCCTACGCAACACAAGTCAGAAGCTCATTTTTTAATAAAAGGGGGATATGGGCCCCACTTTCGGTAACTGTTGCCTTGCTTGTGTACCTTGACCTTGATATCCTCCCAATGCTAATTCCATGCCAGGTTCCACCATACTGAATGTTTAAGGGAAGTACCTTGTCTGTGTATCGTGAATAATGGGTGTTAACAGCTTAGATGCAAAATTGTAAAACACCAGTAGCAAACTTCTGCCCTCTGGGATCCTCCCATTGTGCTGTAAGCCTGTAATTAATACCTCCTACCCCCTTCAAGAAATGATATTTGACATTTAAAATTAAATATATATATAATTGAATGAATACTGTGAATGAGTGTAATTTAAAAAAAAATAAATAGATAAATAAATAAATAAAAAGATAAAAGAAAAAAAGGAAGATGGAGAAATCTCATACTAGTGACTTAAAAACACACCTGAAAGATCTAGAACAAGAAGAAACAAAGTCTACCACGTAGATGCCAAGAAATTATCGTTCCAATTTTAGTATATGTGCTGCTGAAGCGAGCACAGATGCCAGGAAATTATCAAAGTGAGGGCTGAAATCAATAAAATAGAAACAAAGAGAACAATACAAAAATTAATGAAACAAAGAGTTGGTTCTTTGAGAAAATCAACAAGATAGACAAGCCCTTATCCAAACTAACCAAAAGACAGAGAGAGAACATCCAATTTAACAAAATCAGAAATGAAAATGGGACATAACAGACATTGAGGAAATCCAGAGAATCATCAGGTCATACTTCAAAAAAACTACTCCACAAAACTGGAAAATCTAAAAGAAATGGACAATTTTCTGGATAGGTACCATATACCTAAGTTAAATCAAGACCAGATAAACTATTTCAATAGTCCAATAACCCGTAAGGAAATAGAAACAGTCATTAAAAGTCTTCCAAGCAAAAAAAGCCCAGGACCAGATGGTTTCAGTGCAGAATTCTACCAGATCTTCAAAGAAGAGTTAATACCAATACTCTCTAAATTGTTCCACACAATAGAAACACAAGGAACATTACCAAACTCCTTCTATGAGGCTATAATTACCCTAATTCCTAAACCAAACAAGTATACAACAAAGAAAGAGAACTACAGACTGATCTCCCTCATGAACATTGATGCAAAAATCCTCAATAAAATACTGGCAAACAGACTGCAAGAACATATCAATAAATTATACACCATGATCAAGTAGGTTTCATCCCAGGGATGCAAGTGTGGTTCAACATATGAAAGTCCATAAATGCAATACACCATACAAACAAACTCAAAGGAAAAAAACACATGATTATCTCACTAGATGCAGAAAAGGCATTTGCCAAAATCCAACACCCCTTCATGATAAAGTCTTGGAGCGATCAGAAATACAGGGAACATACCTACACATAATAAAGGCAATTTACAGCAAGCCAACAGGCAACATCAAATTAAATGGAGAGAAACTCAAAGCGATTCCACTAAAATCAGGAATGAGGCAAGGCTGTCCACTCTACCCATACATAGTACTTGAAGTTCTAGCCAGAGAAATAAGACAACATAAGGAGATTAAGGGGATACAAATTGGAAAGAAGGATGTCAAACTTTGCCTATTTGCATATTCAGATTTAAATGTACAATAAAAGACACAATTAAGGAATTGATATGGGAAGAACAACTTGGCAAATTGATTTTAGATGACTCTGACCATCAAATCTCTCTGAATTTCTCAAATTTCTTTTTTAGGAATTCATGTGTCTTAATACAAATATTTTATAATAAGAACTACCAAAGACTACAAAAGACTTTTTTTTGTAGTATAAATATCCCTGATCAGTTTCTAATGGTTAGTTTTCTCATTTAAAAATCTATTTTACTTTCATTCCTCTTTAAAGTTGTTTTCTAATATGCATGCTGTAACCATAGAGACCAAAATACAGCTTTGCATCATAAGAACTGGCTTTATGATTATTATTAGGTGCCTATTGGATTGCTGTTGATTATTGGAGAAATTATTTTGTCCACTCCACGTAGTTAAAAGGATATTTATTTAATGGCGTAACTCACAAATTAAGTAATGGGTAGGTCGCAGGGTCTGGGGATGGTGTAACGCAGTCCAGCGGTGTTCTCCGGAGCTCTGCACAGTCAATCTGCACTGGTCAGTGTCCCGACACCGAGAGAGTGCCCAGAGAAAGCGCTGACCCATCCAGCTCTCAGGTCCCCCGGCGCCTCCCCTCGCCCCGCCTCATAGGCGTGACAGTTGCCAGAGTCTCAATGGGGGTTGGAACTTCCAGAACCAAGCTGGAATGGCTACCCACTACATCTCCCCCTTTTTGTCTAAATAAGAAGTTTCTAAACTAATACAAGACTATATACAAAGGAATGGTTATCAAATATTGTCCAGAAATAATGAGAGATAATGACCTAGATAAGAGGTAACTACAACCAATGCAAGCAATATCAAGCAAGAAACACATACTAAAATCCAGAGAAGTATAGAGCATAGGTAAACAGCATGTTATAAAGATCATTCAAAGGTGTCCTATCCTAAAGAACCTGAATCTAATACTTAATATGTTCTATCTAAGATATTATATATACTAAGTTGTAACTATAACTGCTAGTCTTCAATCCCATCAAAGACCTGAGAAGGAACATAATGGTACCTGAGAAATGGTAGATGGATGCAAGCAACTTTCGGGAATCTTGCAAGAGTAGACCAAGACAGCTGGCAGCCTGGACAGTCACCTAATGTTTCTCAGTATTGTTGGTGCATTCAAATTGGCTACAAGCCTAGAGTATCTGACAGACCATTTTCAGAAGCAGGATTTCTGAAAGACCATCTTACCCTGTCTTGGCAGAGTACAGTGGTCGCTTTCCTTGTGTCCCGCTTGTCCAGAAAGGACAGCATTGCATTTGTACTGTCAGCCATCAAGGCAAGGGCAGTTCTTTGCCCAGTAGACCATTTTGTGGCAAAAAGTCAAACTTCCAAATGGAAATGTCTTAGAAGCCCAACATTCTCTCGGGATCAATTGGTGCAGCCAGGAGCAATTGTGTCTCATGTCAACAGAATTCTAAGTTATTTAAATGCCATATTCTCTAGGTCTATGAAGTGTTTGAAGATTACCTGCCCATCTGACCTATGTATCTGTAAATCTCGATAACCTAACTAACGTAACTATAGAGATGACAGGCATAGGCGACTATAAGGAAATGTATGGTGAAGAACGATGACTTCAAAATTGTGACAATACACAAGATATTTATAACAGAGGTAAGAATATATAGTGCGATATGCAATATGACAATAACCTTAAATATATATCAATATACCGAATATCCTAAACAGAAGTAGAACATATATAAAGTATGACAGATATAAATTTACATTTGTATCAATATAAATATGTTTCAAATGAGAGTAGAAATATATGTACATTATAACAAATATAGTTCTGTATTTGTATCAGTATACAAATTATCTTAAACAGGAGTATAAAAATAGTTTACATTTGTATCAACATATAAGAATCTATAACAGTACAAATTACAGTGCAAATTATCTAAGGTTGCTATTTTACTAAGTTTGTTTACTAGTATATACAATGATTTACCATCATATCTTATACCTATCTGTTCCATTTCTTCTCTCCCCCCCCCTTTTTTTTACAATACTGAGTTAATATTTTCTTCCACCCCCAACCCTATAACCGTCATCCATAACCCTGAGAATTATGAAACCTAAGGGAGAAGGGGCGTCGTTTTCTTAGAATTGCTTCCTGCCATTTAGGGGGTGATGTTATCTGTTGAGTACTGTGAGAAAGCTCAGATAGTTAAATCTCAGTTAGACTAACTGTAGGTTCTGCAGCAAGTTTTAGAGTAATGAGTAAGATTGTCTGAAATTATGGCAAGAAGTGTAGTATGATGATGATTACCATGGCATCATTCTGGATTGGGTAGAGTTGTTGTTGTTGGGGCCCCATCTTCCTTCTGGTGACTTCTGAGATTGCTATTGGAAAAACTTATTTGTTATCAAAAATGGGAGGTTTGGATTTAAAGAGGACATAGCATGTAAGAAAGGATTCTGAGAAATCATGAGTAAGCATGGAGAGAATTAGAATTTAGAAGACAATGGTCCCTTTTTATTGGTTTCCTTCTGTCTCACACCAGAGGGCTCTTCTGATATGGGACTGAAGAATCGCTTAAAATTTTCTCTTAGCAATATGCTTGGGTTTAGAGAAGGAGTGAGCCAATTCCATCTCCAAAGCCAGCTTGGCTATAATTGAATTGGAACCACAACTTTTCTAGATTGATAGAAAGATGTTAGACAGTGAGATTTTACCATGTGTAGATTGGTACCAATAGATTCTTCCTTTCTGCTGTAAACATCTGGATATCCAAGGCCTTGTGAGTTTTGGAAGATGGGTGTTTCCATTATCCTGGAAAGACAAAAACAGAACCCTACCCCACGCTTTGATTGTTAAATTTTTCTTACAACTTGTAGAGATGTCACATTGGTGGATGATCTTTTACTTCTCTTCATCAAGGGGTTTTTCCTGTTCAAATCAAATTTTTATTAATTTTGTTGGTATCCATAGCTTTTCTTCTCCTGCAGAAACAAAGGCAAAACCCCTTCCCCAACGTAGAACATATCCAGGTTTCCATTCTGAGGTCAGCACATCCTTGAAATAAACTGGTTGGTTTAGCTCAGGAGTTTTGTCTGTCGTCCAATGTCTCTCCACAGCTGTTGTTCCTTTCTCATTAGCATTGAGAAAATTCAAGGTTAATAAAGCACTATGCAGTCTATTTCTAGGAGTCATTGTTACCTGTTGCTGTTTATTTAGCATATCCTTTAAAGTTCGATTGGATCTCTCTATGACTGCTTGGCCTGTGGGATTATGTGGAATACCTGTAACATGCTTTATATTGTAATAAGCAAAGAACTGTCTCATTTTATTGGAGACATATGCTGGGGCATTGTCTGTCTTAATTTGTACAGGTATTCCCATAATGGCCATAACTTCTAATAGGTGTGTAATTACAGAATCAGCCTTTTTAGAACTCATAGGAGTTGCCCATTGAAATCCTGAATAGGTGTCAATGGTATGATGTACATACTTTAATCTTCCAAATTCTGCAAAATGAAACACATCCATCTGCCAAATTTCATTTCTTTGTATACCTTTTGGATTACTCCCTGAAGGTAATGGAGTTTGGTTATAGATGGAACAAGTAGGACATTTTTTCACAATATCCTTAGCCTGTTGCCAAGTGATGGAGAAATCCTTCTTCAAACCTTTGCTATTTATATGGTGTTTCTTATGATATTCTGAAGCCTCTAGCACATTACCTATTAGTAACTGATCAATCTCATCATTACCTTGTGCTAAAGGTCCTGGCAGACATGTATGGGATCTGATATGTGTTATATATATAGGATGTTCCCTTTTTCTGATGATTTCCTGCAATTGTATGAATAATGAAGTTAATTCTGTATTATCAGGAATAAATTCAGCAGTTTCAATATGTAAAACAACTCTCTCTGCATATTGAGAGTCAGTGACTATATTGAGGGGTTCTGTGAAGTCCATCAGTACCATAAGAATGGCATACAGTTCTGCCTTTTGTACAGAGCTATATGGACTTTGCACCACTTTACTTAAGTCTCCTGATTTATATCCTGCTTTCCCTGATTTATCTGCATCAGTATAGAATGTGAGGACTCCAGAAATTGGCTTTTGTCGTACAATGTGAGGAAGGACCCATTCAGTCTTCTTTATGAATTCTATTCTCTTGCTTTTGGGATAGTGGTTGTTAATCTCTCCCAAAAAGTTACTGCAGGCTCTCTGCCAGTATTCATTATCTTTCCATAGTGATGAAATTTTCTCATTAGTTAATGGTACTACAATTTCTGCTGGGTCCATTCCTGTCAACTGGCGAAGTCTTAATTTACCCTTTTGAATCAAATCAGAGATCTTTTCTATATAAGTCTTTAATTTCTTATTTGGTTTACGTGGTAGGAATATCCATTCCAATATAATATCTTCCCTCTGCATCAAAATACCTGTTGGGGAATGTCTGGAGGGGAATATGACAAGAATGCATTTAAGTTCTGGATCCACACGATCCACATGTGCTTCTCAAATTGTCTTTTCTACTAGAGCCAATTCCTTCTCAGCTTCGGCTGATAATTCTCTTGGACTATTTAATTCTTTGTCCCCTTCTAGAGTATTAGCCAAATTTTGTAGTCCATCTTTGGGTATTCCCATGATACCCAGTAAGTTGGAAATACTTCCTAATAACTTTTGAAAATCATTAAGAGTCTTCAATCTATCTCTTCTTAGTTGTACCTTTTGGGGTCTAATTTTTTGTAGCTCTATCTTATATCCTAAGTAATTAATAGAATCTCCTCTTTGTATTTTTTCAGGAGCAATTTGCAGTCCCCAGCGAGACAAAACTTCTTTTACTTCTTCAAACATGCTTTCCAATATATCTAACTTTGGATCAGCTAATTGGATATCATCCATATAGTGATAAATTATGGATTGTGGAAACTTTACACGAATTATCTCTAATGGTTTCTGCACAAAGTATTGACACAAAGTAGGGCTGTTTAACATTCCCTGTGGGAGGACCTTCCATTGATATCTCTTGACTGGCTGAGAATTATTATAATTAGGTACTGTGAAGGCAAATTTTTCTCTATCATTTTCCTGTAAGGGTATGGTAAAGAAACAGTCTTTTAAGTCAATAACTATTATAGGCCATTCTTTTGGTAGCATAGAGGGCAAGGGCATCCCAGTCTGTAGGGAGCCCATTGGCTGAATTACTTTATTAATAGCTCTCAGATCTGTCAGCATTCCCCAATTACCAGATTTTTTTTAATAACAAATACAGGAGAATTCCAAGGACTGGTAGATTCTTCAATGTGTTGAGCATTTAACTGCTCTTGAACCAGCTGTTCTAAAGCTTGTAGCTTCTCTTTTGTCAAAGGCCACTGTCCAACCCAGACAGGTTTATTAGTTAGCCATTTTAAAGATAAGGCAGTTGGTACTTCTGAGAGTTCAACAACAGTCGTGCTCTGTTTGTGAACAGCCTGAATGGTTGGTGACTGATTTTTATAGCATGTTATGATATTATTCCTAGAAACATGCATTGGTCTGTATTCCTTTTCTGAAAGTGTAGGAATTTTAATCTGGGTATTCCACTGTTGTAACAGATCTCGGCCCCAAAGTTTTACTGCTACATTTGCTACATAAGGCTTCAGCCTTCCTCTCTGTCCTTCTGGCCCTATGCATTCAACCCATCTCGAACTCTGTTTTATCTGAGATAGGGTGCCAATCCCTAACAGTTGGACATCTACCTCTTGAAGAGGCCAATTCGGATGCCATGATTTTGGTGTAATTATAGTCACATCTGCACCTGTGTCTACCAGGCCCTCCAGAACCATGCCATTAATTCGAATTCTAAGCTTTGGTCTTTGTTAATTTATGGAAGTCTGCCAAAATATTTGTTTTATAGTGTTCTTTGTAAACTGTGATCCAGCTATCAAAGCTGTTTTATCATCCATTGCAGTATCGGTGTTTACATTAGGCATTGGTTTATTCAGTTGTCCTGGAGAGGAATTTCTTCCACAGTGGCAGGGAATGTTCGTACTACGTTTGGTTTGGGGGCCTGCAAGAGGCCCCCTGAGGCGTTTCCCACCAGTAAAGGGTTGCCTTGTATATCTATTTTTGATCTGCACTCACTGGTCCAATGTCGGCCTTTGCCACATCTTCTACATAATCCAGGAGGTGGTTGGGGTCTCCTGTTTAGGCTATTCCTAGAAGGAGTATTGCTTCTAGGAGTACCCCATGTACAGTTTTTACTTATATGACCTGGTGTACCACACTTAAAACATTTGGTAACACGGGGCCTTCTTTCACCTCTGGGATTTATCTCTCCTATCCAAGCCTCATTACTGTAGTTAAGAGACGAAACACCATTAGTATATTGAATCCATTCTTCCAAAGGAGCTGATCTGATCTTTAATGGTGTAAGTATTCTTCTGCATTCTGCATTAGCATTGTCGAACGCCAAGGACTCAGTTAATACTTTTCTTAATTCTTTGTCTGACACAGCTCTTGTTATAGCTCTGTTCAGTCTTTGTAAAAAATCAGTGAAGGGTTCATGCGGTCCCTGAAATATCTTTGTGTATACCTCAGTTGGTTTTCCAGGTTCTGGAATTTTTTTCCCAAGCATTTAGAGCTGCTGTACGGCATAGGGATATTGTATGCTCATCATAAGTGGCTTTTACATTCCTGTCAGTGAAACATCCCTTACCAAGTATTTGATCTTGGGAGATCACAAAACCTCTGATTTTACCTTGTTGTTCTAAATTTTTTGCCTCTTCTCTCAACCAGCTTTTCCACTGTAACTGCTGACTATATTCTAGAACAGCTGAAATTAACTGATGCCAGTCATCTGGAATGATTCTATGTGAGGTAGACCACGAATTTAACATCTGTTTTACATATGTGGATTGTATCCCATACGTAACTACTGCTTCCTTTATATTTTTAAAGTCCCTTGTTGAAATTGGTTGTAATGTATATGTCATATATGGCTCGGGGTGTGTGTCATCTGCTGGCTTCTCATGGACAATAACAGGATAAGCCATTGTATGAGAGCCATTTGGAGATGTTACAACCTCTATGGTCTTGACCTTCTGCTTATTAGTTCCCTTGTCATGTTTACTGAGAGTTTCTTCTAGGGCTTGCAAACGAGCATCTAGGGTCTGTTCTAGGGAGTGAACCTCCTCTCTTGCAAGGGACTCCATATTTCTCATGGAATCATAGAAGTTTTTATGTTCCTCAGAAACACATGATTCCATGGACCTTATCCTATCAATTAACGATAATCTTTCTTCCTTATATACTGTCTGAGTAGCCACAACTTCACTCTGGAGAGTTAGTGTTCTATCCATTAAATATTCATATTTATTATCAATAAAATCAATTTTGGGTACAAGCCTGTTTTGTAAATCCTGATTAGCAGATTCTAGAGAAAGAATCTTTTTCTCTAAGCCTTCATTGCTATCTTTGAAAGCAGATTCCAGAGAGAGAATCTTTTTCTCTAAGCCTTCATTGCTAACTTTGAAAGCAGATTCCAGAGAGAGAATCTTTTCCTGTAAGCCTTCATTGCTATCTTTTAAAGCCTGTATCAGTCCCAATAATGACTCATCTTTGTTCTTAAACCAGTGTTTGAACACTGTGTGAATTATTATGATGAATGCGAAAATGGTATAGCCCAGATATGCCTTAGGAATGTTGTATATTTCCAGGAAGATGTCATTCATCATACAGGCAAAAAGGTTTTTAAATTCATGTGAGGTAATGTTGTCGGCCATATTACACGAATTACTCAAAATTTGTTAGTCAATTTTAAGGTATAAAATTATCAAGTACCTTTACTTGAAACAATATGCTTACCTTTCGTGTAGTAGCACTTTTCAGCCAGCAGGTGGCGTTGGTACAGCTCCGAAACAGGGCCTGCTGGCGATCTTTGCTGGAGTCGGAGGGAGATGGTGGAAATGGCAGAGTTGGCGGAAATCAGAGCTATCACTCTCCCGCCTCTTTCGCTGGTCTGGGGTTAAGCTAGGGAATTGAGATCGGACTAGCTACTCCCTTTTTCAGGAATGGAACCGTGTAGGTGTTCCCTGGTTATATGGAACTTTGCAGGCAGGTTTAGGTACCCGCCAGCTAGGGAGGAGATGGCGGGAGCCACCCAGGCCTTTGGAGTTTGCCCCACGTAAGCGCCAGATATTGGAGAAATTATTTTGGCCACTCCACGTAGTTAAAAGGATATTTATTTAATGGCGTAACTCACAAATTAAGTAATGGGTAGGTCTCAGGGTCTGGGGAAGGTGTAATGCAGTCCAGCGGTGTTCTCCGGAGCTCTGCACAGTCAATCTGCACTGGTCAGCGTCCCGACACCGAGAGAGCGCCCAGAGAGAGCGCTGACCCATCCAGCTCTCAGGTCCCCCGGCGCCTCCCCTCGCCCCGCCTAGTAGGCGTGACAGTTGCCAGAGTCTCAATGGGGGTTGGAACTTCCAGAACCAAGCTGGAATGGCTACCCACTACAGTTGATGAACTTCTAAATGCTATTATTAAATAAAAAACAGAGAGCCAGAATTTGGAGTTAAAGCCTGAGAGAGACAAGCCACCAGCCAACCTCACCTCACCAACTCTGCACCTTCTAAAAAGAGTTTCTTCCTGTCTACTCATGAGTATATGCCTTTCTGTTCTGTTCTCTCTTGGCTTTTTCAGCCCAGCTACATCAATTCCTCTTCCTGCCCAGCTCTGTCACTTCCTGTCTGTCTGTACAGAGCTCCAGAACTCTATGGTGTGTCTTGGATTAAAAGCACATGTCACCATGCTTGGCTATGTTCCCTTGTGTGTTTTTGAACTCACAGAGATTCAGACAGATCCCTGCCTCCCAAGTGATAGATTAAAGGTTTGTGCTACCATTGCCTGACTTCTGTGTTTACTTATAATGGCTGACTTTTTCCTCTAATTTCAAAGAAAGCTTTATTTATTAAAGTACAAATAAAATATCACCACATTTCAGCACAAAACATCACAACATCTCCCATTTTTTGTCTAATAAAAATGTAAAAAGTTATAACTAATATAAGAAAAGCTACATGCAATAATTATAATAACTATATACATATGTACAAGCAATAAATACATCAACAATGTCTAGTCAATTTGCACTGCACAAATTCAGAGAAAATATTCCATTATCTCTATAATCTTGGTGAGTCAAAATGTACCTAATTCACTTTATACCTGTCTTGTATTACTAACAGAAAACTATCTTATGATGTCTTTCAAAACTATGCATTTTACAATCTTAGTGAGTTTATTTTCCAAAAATTCTTAACATGCTTCTGGACTGATAATTAATATTGTGCAAATAATACTTGCCTATATAATGAATAATATGCTGATATTCTGCACAATGTTCATCAAAAATCCATCACAATATGAAAAAAATTGAGATTATGAAAAAAGTCCTAAAATTCAAATAGAAAAATAGACTCTGGATGGACCAAGCAATTGACAACCAAAAGAACAAAGCTGGAGGCATGGTAATGAATATGTTCTATTACACTATTGACACAGTCACAGAGGATCATAATACTGACTCTACAGTATACAAATATTTCAGTGAAATAGAAAAAAACAATTAGATTGCACAGCTATAGCAAGCTAGCTCATCATTGACATGGGTTTAAAAAACACCAATGGAAAAAGACACAGCAGCTTAACAAATACTTTTTGGATCCTGGCAATAAGGTGTTAGTATATCTAAAAGAATGCAAAATCTGAAAAAAGTTAGCTCAGTTTAGAAACTGCACAGAACTAAGAGTTCTCAGAAGATGAAACACACATGGATGCGCAATACTTAATAATGTTCAACATCTTCAACAACCATGAAAGTACAAATTAAAAATATTTTGAAGATCAAATAGGGAGAATGCGGTGATATTTTATTTGTACTGAAATGCGATTTTATTTGTATGTTAATAAATAAAGTTGCCTGCAGGTCAGAGCTATAGAAAGCCATAGCAGAAGCTGGGCAGTGGTAATGCACACCTTTAATCCCAGCACTTGGGAAGCAGAGCTAGGCAGATCTCTGTGTGTTCAAGGATACAGCCAGCATGGAGACACATGCTTTTAATCTCAATACCAGCCATAGAAGACATGGAGGTCTGCACAGACAGGCAGTGATGAGGACATGAGGTGATTGGGTTTACAACCAATGAGAAGTCTGAATAGAAAGTCTATAAAAAAGACAAACAGACAGGAAGTAGCTCTTTTGGCTGAAGAGGAAAGCAGCAGCAGTGAAGGATAAGGTTTTTAGCTCTTAGCTCTGATCTTTTGGGCTTTCATCTCTGCATTGGTTCTGTGTTTCTTTTTTAACAAGACAGTTATATCAACATCTAGTGCCCAACATTCCTGATAAGTACAGTCACTGGCCTGTGGCCTATCAGGCTCCCACTTGGACCTGAGCTACACAAAGCTGGTTATGGCAGCTTGGTGGCCCACTGGCTCCCTCGCTCCCCAGCTTGGGCCTAGCTTGGTCTAGGCTGCAGGCCCGATTGACCATAGCTAAAAGTTACTGCACCTAAAGCTATTTGCTTAAAGCCGGTGCTGTGAACAACTCAGGCATGCCCTGCCAGAGCTACCACTAATTGCAGTAGCTTATGGCTGAAACACCAATGCATGTGGTCAGAATTTAAGGAAGCTAGAGCACAGGCTCAACTCGACTCAAGCAGGAACACATGGCTGGATTTAAGCTTTTGCCAGAACTTGTGCCTATGCTTTCTTGCTTTTTCCCTGCCTCCCTCCCTCCCTCCTTCCCTCCCTTCCCCCCTCTCTCTCTGTTTTGTTCTCTCGCTCTCTTCTCTCTGTATTCACACCTCTGACACTATGTAGCTGTTTTAAAATTCCCTTGTATTTCTACTGTTCTACCCAGACTTGGTAAGTCAATTAAGATATCAGATTTCCCCCCCATTCCCACCTCCTCCAGATCAAGGTCTCCCTCGAGGACTGAGATCGACATGATAGACTCAGTCCAGGCAGGTCCAGTCCCCTCCTCCCAGATTGAGCCAAGCATCCCTGCATCAGTCCCAGGTTTCAAACAGCTAACTCATGCAATGAGCCCAGGACCTGGTACCACTGCCTAGATGCCTCCCAAACAGATCAAGCCAATCAACTGTCTCACCTATTCAGAGGGCCTGATCCAGTTGGAGGCCCCTCAGCCTTTGGTTCATAGTTCATGTGTTTCCATTCAATTAGTTATTTGTCCCTGTGCTTTATGCAACCTTGGTTTCAACAATTCTCTCTCAAATAAACCCTCCTTTCTCTCACTAATTAGACTCCCAGCGCTCCACCCGGGGCCTAGCCGTGGATGTCTGCATCCAGTTTCCTCAGTCCTTGCATGGGGTTTCTGGCACAACTATCAGGGTGTTTGGCCATCCCATCACCAGAGTAGGTCAGTCCCGGCTGTCTCTCGACCATTGCCATCAGTCTTTTGTGGGGGTATCTTTGTGGATTTCTGTGGGCATCTTTAGCTCTTTGTTTCTTCCTTTTCTCATGTCGTCTTCATTTATCATGGACTCCTACTCCTTGTTCTCCCTCACTTTTCTTGATCCAACTGGGATCTCCCATTCTCATTCCCTCGACCCTCACACTTCTCTGCTCCCACTCATGTCCAGGCTGTTCATGTAGATCTCATCCATTTCTCCATGTATTTTTGGGGGTCCTTTTTTCCAGGTAGCCTCACTGGTAATGTGAGGAGCAGTACAGTCATCCTTGTTCCACATCTAGTATCCTCCTATGAGTAAGTACATACCATATTTGTCTTTCTGAGTCTGGGTTACCCCACTCAGGAAGATTCTTTCTAGATCCATCCATTTACCTGCAAACCTCATGATGTCATTGTTTTCTCTGCTGAGTAGTATTCCATTGTGTATACGTGCCACAATTTATTTATCCATTCTTCAGTTGAAGGGCATTTAGGTTGTTTCCAGGTTTTGGCTATTACAAACAATGCTGATAGGAACATAGCTGAGCAAGTGCTCTTGTGGTATGATTGGGCATTTCTTGGCTATATGCCCAAGAGTGATATATCTGGATCTTGGGGGAGATTAATTCCCAATTTTCTAAGAAAGCACCATATTGATTTCCAGAGTGGTTGTACAAGCTTGCATTCCCACCAGCAGTGGAGGAGAGTTCCCCTAGTTCCACATCCTCTCCAGCATAAAGTGTCTTCAGTGTTTTTGATCTTAGGCATTCTGACAGGTGTAAGGTGGTATCTCAGAGTTGTTTTGATTTGCATTTACCTGCTGATTAGGGATGTTGAGCAATTTCTTAAATGTCTTTCAGTCATTTGAGTTTCCTCTGTTGAGAATTCTCTGATTAGTTCTAAATCCCATTTCTCAATTGAACTGTTGGTCGTTTTGATGTCTAATTTCTTGAGTTCCTTATATATTCTGGATATCAGTCCTCTGTCACCTGTGGGGTTGGTGAAGATCTTTTCCCATTCTGTAGGCTGTCATTTTGGCTTGTTGACTGTATCCTTTGCTCTACAAAAGCTTCTCAGTTTCAAGAGGTCTCATTGATTGATTGTTTGTCTCAGTGTCTGTGCTACTGGTGTTATATTTAGGAAGTGATCTCCTATGCCTACTTTCTCTTCTAGCAGGTTCAGAATAGCTGGATTTATGTTGAGGTCCTTGATCCACTTGGATTTAAGTTTTGTGCACGGTGACAGATATGGATCTATTTGCAGCCTTCTACACGTTGATATCCAGCACCATTTGTTGAAGATGCTTTCTTTCTTCCATTGTACACTTTTGGCTTCTTTGTCAAAAATTATATGTTCATAGGTGTATGGGTTAATGTCAGAGTCTTCAATTCAATTCCATTAGTCAACATGTCAGATTTTATGGCAATACCAATCTGTTTTTATTACTGTAGCTCTATAGTAGAGCTTGAAGTCAGGGATTGTGATGCCTCCAGATGTTGTTTTATTTTTCAGGATTCTTTTGGCTATCCTGGGTTTTTTGTTTTTCCATATGAAGTTGAGTATTATTCTTTCCAGGTCTGTGAAGAATTGTGTTGGTATTATGATGGGGATTGCATTGAATCTGTAGATTGCTTTTGGTAACATTGACATTTTTACTATGTTAACCCTGCCTATTCATGAGCATGGGAGATCTTTCCATTTTCTGACATCTTCAATTTCTTTTTTCAAGGAATTAAAGTTCTTGTCATATAGGTCCTTCACTTACTTAGTTTTTGTTACCCCAAGGTATTTTATGTCATTTATGCTATTGTAAAGAATGATGCATCTCTAATTGCCTTCTCAGCTTCTTTTTCCGTTGTATGTAGGAGGGCTACTGATTTTTTTTAGTTGATCTTGTATCCTGCTATGTTGCTGAAGGTGTTTATAAGCTTTATCAGTTCCTGGGTGGAATCTTTGGGGTCACTCAAGTATACTATCATGTCATCTGCAAATAGGGAAATCTTGACTTCTTCCTTTCCAATTTGCATCCCCTTAATCTCCTTATGTTGTCTTATTGCTCTGGCTAGAAATTCAAGTACTATATTGAATAAGTATGGGGAGAGTGGACAGCCTTGCCTCGTTCCTGATTTTAGTAGAATTGCTTTGAGTTTCTCTCCATTTAATTTGATGTTGGCTGTTGGCTTGCTGTAAATTGCCTTTATTATGTGTAGGTATGTTCCCTGTATTCCTGATCGCTCCCAGACTTTTATCATGAAGGGATGTTGGATTTCGTCAAATGACTTTTCTGCATCTAGTGAGATAATTATGTTTTTCTTTTATTTTGTTTATATGGTGTATTTCATTGATGGACTTTCGTATGTTGAACCACCCTTTCATCCCTGGGATGAAGCCTACTGGATCATGGTGGATAATTGTTCTGATATGTTCTTGGAGTCTGTTTGCCAGTATTTTATTGAGTAATTTTGCATCAATGTTCATGAGGGAGATCGATCTATAATTCTCTTTCTTTGTTTCATCCTTGTTTGGTTTAGGAATCAGGGTAATTGTAGCCTCATAGAAGGAGTTTGGTGATGTTCCTTCTGTTTCTATTATGTGGAACAATTTAGAGAGTATTGGTATTAACTCTTCTTTGAAGATCTGGTAGATTTCTGTGCTGAAAGGGATATTAATGACCAGTGATTGTTCATCCCTGTTATTTTTGGTGGTATTTTGTGTGTACTTCTCTTCTTTGGGGTTTACTGCTGTGGCTTTATCTATTGCCTGTGTTTTTGAGGGTGAATCTGACTTCCTTCAGTTGGAATTTTTTTTCTAGTGCTTTCTGTAGGGCTGGGTTTGTGGATAGGTATTGTTTAAATCTGGCTTTGTCTTGGAAAGTTTTCTTCCATGATCTTGTTGAATATATTTTCTGTGCATTTGAGTTGGTATTCTTCACCTTCTTCTATCCTTATAATTCATAGGTTTGATCTTTTCATGGTGTCCCAAATTTCTTGGACATTTTGGTTCATGACTTTGTTGGCTTTAGTGTTTCCTTTGACTCATGAAACTATTTAATCCACTGTATCTTCAATGCCAGAGATCCTCTCTTCCATCTCTTGCATTCTGTTGGTTATACTTGCATCTGAAGTTCCCAATCTTTTACTCAGATTTTCTATTTCTAGCATTCCCTCTGTTTGTGTCTTCTTTATTTTTTCAATTTCCCTTTTCAAGTCTTGGACTGTTTCCTTTATTTGTTCCATTACTTTTTCATGATTTTCTTTCAGTACTTTATTTTTTCTTACAGTGCTTATTGTTTTCTTCCAGGACTTTATTGTTTTCTTCCAATACTTTATTGTTTTCTTCTAATTTGTTTGCCCTTTCCTCTAGTTGTTTACAGCATTCTTGCCATTTTTTTGTCTTTTCCTCTACACAACCCTCTACCTTCTTCATGATGCTACTCATAAGGCTATTTCCTTCTGCTTCTTCCAATTTTTGATGTTCAGGTCTAGATGTTGGAGGTGGGCTAGGTTCTGGTGATGCTTTATTGCTCTTCATTTTGTTGTAACTGCTTCTGCATTGATGTCTGCCCATCTCCTTGTGGTTCCTTCTTGGTCTTCTCAGTGTACTTGGTTCAGATTCAGGAAGTCTTTCTCTCTTGTCCACATGGGAGTTCAGGAAGTCTCTCTCTCTTGTCCAAATGGGAACTCCGGGGCAGGATGGAAGCTCTTATCTGGACCAGAAGTCTGGGGCAGGATGGGAGCTTTTTTCCAGACAGGAAGTCACGGGTAGGATGTGTGCTCTTGTCCAGAAGGGAAGTCCAGGGCAAGATTGGTGCCCTCTCTGGTCCAAAAGGGAAGTCAGGGGCAGGATGGGATCTGGGATCCGGTATCTAAGTCTCAGGAAGTGGCTGGGGTCTCGGGCAGATGGGCATGGGGGCAGGGCATAGAGATTTCAGGGGCTTTCCAGGGGGCTTGGAGAAGGGGATCTTTCCTGGTGGGGGTAGAAGGGGACCTGCATGGTGGCCAGAACCTGTGGCCAAGTTGGGCAGGTCTTCCTGGAGTGGCTGGTGCCCAGTGATGTGGTCCGGTTTGAGGATATCAGATATTTTAAAGGAAACTGTTTAAAAGAAATTTTTTCCACATTTAAAAAAAATGATTTTATGTGTACATTGGAAGAAAATTGGGCTTTGTTTGAAATTTTAGGCAGTCTGACTATGGAACAACTATATGAGGAGATTAATGTTGATGGAATTATGTACTTTATTATTCTTCTTATCCTTAGTTTACTATTTAAAAAGATAGTTAATTTAAGTTCCAGGATAAAAGTTTTAGAAAAAACTGTTAAACCTATTAAAATGAATTATAGAGAAATTCAGATTCAGACAGAAGAAATTAACAGTGAAGTTGTTTCAGAATTGGATTATAAGGTTACAGAAAGAAAGCCTATTTTCACACAATCACCCTTAATTTATCTGGTAGCCATACAGCAGCTACCTGATCCAGTGAATACACAACACTTTTGGACTCCAGTTGAAATGTTAGACTTGTGAATGTTTAAGGAGGCAATAGTATCTTATGGCATGCATCACCCATATGTAAAGCAAATATTAAACACATGGTCAACTTATAATAGGATTATACCACAGGATTGATGGGAGCTGGCACAGGCTGTTCTGGAACCCAGAAAACAGCACCAGTGGCAAATGTGGTTCAAACAGGAGGCTAAAAACACAGAAAAGCAATGGAGTGATAAAGGTATACAAGTCTTCTAGGATCAGCTTGTTGGAGAAGGCCAATATGCTTCAATACAAACAAAATGTTTATATGGTATCCAAATCTTAATTCTATGTCAAATGGCAGCCTTGAATGCATGGGACAGAGTTGAGGAACCAGGAAAGAAAACTGAGTCATTTACAAAGGTTATACAGTTCCCAAAAGAATCTTTCACAGATTCCTACAAAGATTGATTTCAGCAGTAAACAGAATGGTCCCAAATTTAGAAGCCCATCAGATAATAATCAAATCTTTGGCTTTTGATAACACAAATGCAGCATGCAAGAGAATAATCAGGCCATTAAAGGCAAGATCTGCACCCATGGAAGATTGGATTGGAGACAAGGTTAATGTTGAAGCACATTACCATGATATATGAATATGAGAAGCAATTTAAAGAGGTTTGAGGAATGTCAGATGTTTTGGATGTGGAAAGCAAGGATATTTGAAAGGGGAATGTAAACAGGTTGATCCTAGAATCAATGATTCTTCAAGGAACAGTGGTAACAGAATGCCCCTTACTTCTGGAGTAAGCAGAAGGTGTCATAAAGGAAAACACTGGACCAATGAATGTAGATCAACAAGGGAAAGGCAAGTTAATCCTTTGCCTCAGTCTTCAGGAAACTCCCAGATGGCCCTCAGGCAGACCCCACAGCAAATCCAGTTCAGAACTTTCCTTCAGTCATAGAGGAACCTCATACTCAGAGCAATTAAATAACCAAATGCCAATTGGAATTAACCAGGTTGCTTGGGATGATAAAACAGAGAGAATAGAAAATTTAGGAGAAAACATAAAGAAAATTTTTGGCAAAATTCTATAAATGAACAAAGACCAAAATTAGCAATAAGAATAAAAGGAGTTTTGTTATCTGGTCTGGTAGACACAAGTGCTGACGTTACCATAATTGCACCAGAATCTTGGCATCCAACTTGGCCTCTTCAGGAGGTAAATGTTCAACTGTTAAGAATTGGGACATTATCTCAAGTGAAACAGAGTACAAGATGGCTCGAGTGTATAGGTCCAGGACAGAGAGGAAAATTAAAACCATATGTGGCTAACATAGCTATGAACCTGTGAGGCCTATACCTGTTGCAAAAATGGAATACTAAGATTAACATCCCTCCAATCTCAGAAACAAGTCATAAACTAGAACGTGTTTCTGAGAGAAATATTAGAAGATATTATTCTAATGAGTGGTCACCGGCCAACCATATACAAGAACAGGGCACAACAACTGATGATCTTCCAAAGACACCAACAGCTCTACCTTTAAAATGGTTAACAGACAAGCCTGTATGGGTTCCGCAATGACCTTTAACAACAGAGAAACTCCAGGCTTTACAAGAGCTGGTAGAAGCAACAGTTAAATGCTCAGCATATTGAAGAATCAACCAGCCTTTGAAATTCTCCTGTATTTGTTATTAAAAAGAATTCTGGTAAATGAGCTGGGCAGTGGTGGCACATGCCTTTCATCCCAGCACTCGGGAGGCAGAGGCAGGCAGATCTCTGTGAGTTCGACGCCAGCCTGGGCTACCAAGTGAGTCTGAGGAAAGGCGCAAAGCTACACAGAGAAGCCCTGTCTCGAAAACTCAAAAAAAAAAAAAAAAGAATTCTGGTAAATGGAGAATGGTAACAGACCTTAGAGCAATTAACAAAGTAATTCAGCCAATGGGCTCTCTACAATCTGGAATTCCTTTGCCTACTCTGTTACCAAAAGGAGTTATAGTTATTGATTTAAAAGACTGTTTCTTTTCAATACCCTTACAAGAAAAAGACAGAGAAAGATTTGCTTTCACAGTGCCTACTTATAATAATTCTCAACCGATTAAAAGATTTCAATGAAAGGTCCTTCCATAGAGAATGTTGAATGTCCAACCCTGTGCCAATATTTTGTACAATAGCCATTGGAAGTGGTAAGTAAAAATTTCCTAAATCTATAATTTATCATTATATGAATGATATTTAACTAGCTGACTCAAATGCAGATATTTTAGAAAGAATGATTGAAGAAGTAAAGAAAATTTTGCCTTTCTGGGAATTACGAATTGCTCCTGAAAAGATGCAAAGAGGAGATTCTATTAATTATTTAGGATATAAAATAGAACTACAAAAAATTAGACCCCAAAAGGTGAAAATTAGAAATGATAGACTATAGACTCTTAATGGCTCTTCAAACATTATTTGGAGACATTTCTCATCCACGAACTATTGTTGGGGTAAAAAATGGTGAACTGAATAATTTGTTCAAAACATTAGTAGGTGACAATGACTTAAATAGTCCAAGAGAATTATCACCTGAATCTGAGAAAGAATTGGCCTTGGTAGAAAAGAAAGTACATGAAGGGCACGTGGATCGTATTGATCTAAAGCAGGATTTCATTTTGGTTATTTTACTCTCTAGGCAGTCTTCTACAGGAATATTAATGCAGAGGGAAGATATTATATTGGAATGGATATTTTTACCAAATAAACCAAATAAATAATTAAAAACTTATGTGTAAAAATCTCTGATGTGATTTGGAAAGGAAAAGTGAGACTTCATCAATTAGCAGGAATAGATCCAGCAGAAATTGTTGTACCTTCAACTAAAGAGGACATTGAAAAATTATGGGCAGAAAGTAAACCATGTTACCTTGGGGATGATGTTTTGCTTTTGGTTCTACAGGAGAACATAAGCTGTGGATACCATCAAAATTGATAAAGGTTCGATTTGAACAAGAGAGACCTCTTAATTAGAGGAGGTGATAGTTCATCAACTAGCACGAACATCCAATTTAAACTAACTTATACTAGTAACACAGGCCTTTTCATTTAATTAGATAATAACTTGCTGAAAGGGTTTTTTTAGGGGAATGAAGGTTAAGGAATCTGAAGAAAACTGGACAAATGAAGAAAAGGAACAAGTTATCTATCCCAGGGAACAGAGTGAAGTGGCCTATGGGTATATCATCTAAAAAAATTATAAGTCTTCCTAAATATTTGTTTCTGCTCTTCTCTAAAGACATTTAACACTATTGGACTTCTAGTAGTCCCAGTTCAATTAAAATTTAAAGCTGTCTTTGGAATTGGAGGATGGCTCTCTCCTTCTTTAAACTCAAGCATGTTGTTAAAAGAAAAATGCAAACTCCCTGTATCATGCCAGAAGTAAAGAGCCATCTTCTGATATGGGACTGGAGAAAAAACAAATTAATTAAGGGACTATTCTACTACTAATCTCAATTCTTTAATTCTATTCTGATTTTTTTAAACTTTTCTTAATGTGTGAATTTTATATCAAATTTACAAGATGAATATGATATATTAATATATATATGTATATGTATATATATATATACATACATTTTAAACTTTGTTAAGATATGAATGGTCAAATAGAGTACTAAATAATTATAGAAAAAATGCTTTAATTAGCTGCTATACATGTCTTTGTGTTCGAGTCTCTTATCAGGTTTCTGCAGGAAATCATTCCAGGACTAACATCAACTGAAGTCTCCAGGAAGAAGATGGAGCCCCACAACAAGAACAATTCCATGTGGACAATAATAATATCACTAAGGTGACAAACATCATCTTCAGATCAGCTTTAGAATACCAAGTGCTCAGAGCAATTTTGAGAGTGCTGCCTGAGATGATCCAATTTCAAAGACTTCTTGAATAAGGACTTGAGATAAACTCTGAACTTAGGTATTATGCTCAAATTGGACAATGGAGGATATTGTTACCTTTCCTAGAATTTGACAATTAACCTAAAATTTTTCTTTTCAGAATAAAGATACCTTTGCCCATACCCAGCAGGAAGTAATTTTAAGAATATGACGCCCACATTCCCAAAGAGGTGGTGTGGTGCAGGTGGTTTTTTTGGTCTTTAATGGGTTTTGGGTCTGGGATAATTTTCATTGCTTAGGAGGGTTGGTTACAAGTTGTTGTTAAGGGTTAGGAAAAGGGCTAAGCAGAGGAGATTAGATTTAAGGTTCTTGTTTAAAAAAAGAAAAGGACAATTATTAGTTTTAAATAGTTTACATTGGACTGGATTGTTTTATATTGTATACAAATTGCACGTATATATTGAAATTGATATTGTTAGAAAATTCTATATGTGTATTTCTAATCTTGTTCAAGATATTGTATTTATATCATTCATTTAACAATGTAATACAATTTGCTGATTCAACCAACTATTAGAATATAAAGAAATGAAAGTTAGTATTTAGACATTACAATAGAACTTGTGGTCATATGAGGTATGTTTTCAAGATTGAGCAGATATATTTTAGATAGACAGGTCATCTTCAAACCCTTCAGGGGTCTACAGAATATGGCATTTAAAATGATTTAATAACTTAGAATTTTTTTTGTTATGACTATGAGACATGTCAGCTCCTGGCAGTACCATTCTACTTTACAGAAAATATAGGCTTTGAAGAAACTGCATATGAAGGTAACTTTCATTGTGGCAAAAATTAGTCACTAGACAACAAAGTGTCCTTGAATCAACTGCTGACAACATGACAAAATGGACAGACAGAACATGAAACAAAGGACTGATTCTTTCTAAGACAAGTATGGTTGTGGCTTTATCAAAAGGCATCTTCTGAGCCCAGTACAATATGGCAATATCCCTGAAGTGGCCTTTGCAACCTGGAAAAGTTACCATGCCCTTTTCTTCAAAGGCAGCTGAACAGCCAATGGGCCAGTGGCTTCTGATGTGCAGTGGAACAGCAGCTGAAACAGTTATTCTTGAAGAGTAACTAAACTCACAACTCACACCTCTCAATAGAAGACTGGCATTTAATAGAAGGATATAGAGAAGATTAGGATGCTGAGAAATACACACACACACACACACACACACACACACACACACACACACACACATAGCCAAGAAGAATGGAGAGCTGAATTCAAAAAACATCAACATTTCCAGAATTTAAGATTCTGAATCATGACATGACACTAGTGGAATTCATGTGTTTCTGATACATGGACTGCTCTTACCAAATGCAAGATCCAACTGTTGACCTTGTGTACATCCTACTTCACAAATGAGTCTGTCAGATACACTAAGCCTATAGGCTGAAGATGATGTCCCAATGCTGTGGAGAAACTTTGGGTGACTGTCCAGGCAGCTGCCTGTTTCTGTCAACTCACAAATTTTTTGGAAGTTATTTGCACTTCCTGTTTTTATTTTTGCTGGGTAATATTATTTTCTTCTTAGGTTTCTGAGGGAGTTGAAGATTAGTTAGTTATAGTTGAAAATTAGTGAGGATAGAAAGTGAATTAGGTACATTTTGGACTTACCAAAATAAGATAGACAATGGAATTATTTTCTCTGAATTTGTCAAATACAAATGGACTAGACATTTTTAAGGTATTTATTGCTTGTATATAGTTATTGTACTTTTGTATATAGTTTTTCTTATATTAGTTACAACTTTCTTTTTTTCTTTTTATTAAAATAGAAAAGGGGAAATGTGGTGATATTTTATTTGTACTGAAATGTGATTTTATTTGAATGTTAATGAATAAAGTTGCCTGGGGGTCTGAGTTATAGCAAGCCATAGTAGAAGCTGGGCAGTGGTGGTGCACACCTTTAATCCCAGTACTTGGGAGGCAGAACTAGGCAAATCTCTGTGTGTTCAAGGATACAGCCAGCATGGAAACACTTGCCTTTAATCTCAATACAAACCATAAAAAATCTGGAGGTCTGTGCAGACAGGCAGTGATGAGTAGGTCATGTGGTTGGGTTTACAACCAATGAGAAGTCTGAATAGAAAGTCTGTATTAAAGAAGACAAACAGACAGGAAGTAGCTCTCTAGGCTGAAGAGGACAGCAACATCATTGAAGGGTAAGGATTTTAGTTCTTAGCTCTGACCTCTTGGGCTTTCAACTCTGCATTGCCTTTGTGTTTGTTATTTAACTAGATGGTTACATCACCTGGAGAGTGCTGGCAAGAAGAAAGAGTGAAGAAATGTATAGAAAGATAGCTAAAATTAAAAGCCATTTGAGGAGTATTGTATAAACTTAATACAGTAGAAGCTTTCTAAATTATACACATGCCTAAAGGGGATCTAAATAAATTCACAAAATAATAAGGGAGACAGAGACCCAAGTGGTCATTTCATCACAAAATGAATTGGGTTATATCTAATTAAGTTCTTGCCTAAAGGAACCCCATGGTAGTCACCAAAAAAAATCCAGACTGTGGCCAGGATTGTAGGTTGTCCTCTACAAACTGGTGGCAAGTACCCATTAATAAGACCTTCCCAGCTTCACCTTCATAACAGATTAAACATGCAGAAGTTGATCTGGTGCCTTCATTGAACTTTCATCCAGTATTCTTGTGTCTTTGATACTGAAATGTACTAGGGCCATTAACAAAAAAGAACTGTAATTGTCAACACATCCAAAAACCCTTTGATCTACAATGATGTCCTGCCTACAGGATAACTAGGGAAATTGTTGCACAAATTTGAAAGAGTAAGCAACCAGTATCTGATTTGAATGAACAAATACTCAACTTGGGGAAAAAAGAATCAGAATCTAAATATCTCAGCAATACAGTAAAAACAAATGCTACAGTTCTTTAAAAGGCAATAAAATGTCTTACAATTGCATTGTGTTAAATTCTTAGATCAAGGCCTTGTTTGATCATTATCAGATAATCTTGATTTGCAATAGATGGGAATGAATATAGAAATCAAGAGACAGACATTAAAGTGAGAAAAATAAATCTAAATGTAAAGGACTGTCTCCTTCACATATCTCCTTACAAGCCAAAGAGAATAGCAAGGAACCATATGTAGAAAGAGTACATACATATACAAATACACATACACATACACATATACATACACATACACATATACATATAATTTTAGGATATACATAATATATAATGTATACGAATACATACAAAGTGTATATATCAATATATGTGTATATGGATATGTATAAAATTGTAATTTTTATTGAAATTCTGAATATGCAAACACATGGATCAGATTTCCATGCTTTCTCTTGGGTTCTTTTTACTTCTGTTTGCCCATTTTGACCAATTCCAATGTGTTAGATTGTCTTTATCTTAGTATATTTTTATTATTATCTCAAAGAACACTGATTGTTTTCCAATGAATGATAGAAATGGGGTGGTTTCAGATAGGAAGGGATGTGAGGAGGAGCTTGGAAAAACAGAGGGAGGTGAAAAAATAATCAGGGGACATTATGTGAAAGAAAATCTATTTTCAATGAACAGGAAGACAAGGAAAACAAGTGTTGGACTATAGTGCTATGTAAAATTCAATTTAAAACATTAATTTAATTTCAATTATGTATCTATGCTTTTTGAGTGTGTTATTTTGTTCACATCTGTGTGTAGGTGTTCTCAGAAGCCAGAAGAGGGTATCTGATCCATTAGAGCTGCTGTGAATAGTTGGCAGTAAACTGCAAGATGTGTGGATTGTTTAGTGAACCCATCTCCTCTAAAAAGCCATGCATGACTGTAAATGCTGAGATATCTCTCCATATTTCTCAATATTCCTTCTAGCTATTTAACAAAACATCTTTATGTATTTTAAGTTTTACTCTTCTAACTCCCAGAACGCAACAGGATTTTTCTGTCTTCTTCTGCAAGGGGAAAATTAGTTTCATCATCTGAAAACATTCATTCAATCTACCACAAACTTTCTGTTTTCTCTTACATTCTGTGTCACACATTTACTCATATATCAAAAGAATTATTTTTTATTTCTATTTACTTTGTATTAGAGAAAGAAAACACATCTCACATGCACTAATATCAAAGAATCAGGTCTTATAAATTAAGAGGATGAGTGGAAGATTGTAGGCCACAGAAAAGTGGTATACATGGTATTTCTTGACATCATCTTTAGAAGAAACAATGAGAATCAATAGCTAATGCATACATCTTGTATTACGTTAGAATAATTTTTTCTATACCAACACTAGAGTTATCAGTAACAATTTATGAAATGAATGTTCAGGAAGAAGTTTTCTCCCTTATCTTTTCAAGAGAATTTCTCTCTGGTTTAAACAAAATCATGTAGCACTTGGGGATAAAGATACATCCCAGCAGGCCCGCACTAGAGACCAAGATCGAGAAGACCTCCACAACAACCATGGCCTTGCCCTTGGTGCTATGGTAGACAGGGAGAAAGGTGACCCAGACACTGCAGAACAACAGCATGCTGAAGGTCAGCAACTTGGATTCATTGAATTTGTCAGGGAGATTCCTGGCCAAGAAAGCCAAAATGAAGCTTCCTAAGGCAAGCGAGCCATGGTATCCCAAGACACAGTAAAATGCAGTAACTGAGCCCTTGTTGCATACAATGATGATTTGGCCATGCTCAGAGTGTGTATCAGTGTCAATAGAGGGAGGAGAAATTTGAAGCCAAATTGCACAGACAATAATTTGGATGAGGGTACAGATGCTTATGATGTAGTTGGGTGCCCCTGAGAGCAGAAAGTATCTCATTCTTCCAGGGGCTGTGACTATGAAGGCCAGCAGCACAGTCACTGTTTTGGCCAACACAGTGGAAACAGCCGCAGTGAATACAACTCCAAATGTGATTTGCTGCAGGACACAGGTAGCTGAATTGGGTTGGCCAATGAAGAGCAAGGGGCACAAGAAACAAAACATGAGTGAGATGAGCAATATGTAGCTAAGATTCCGGTTGTTGGCCCTCACGATGGGAGTGTCATGGTGCTTGACAAAGATCCCAAAAATCAGAATTGTGAATGCAGAGAAGCATAATGCCATTAAGGCAAAAGCCATCCCCAACGGTTCTTCATAGTTCAGAAAGATTACTGCTTTGTGAATGCACTGGTCCTGCTCTCTGTTGGCATACTGGTCCTCTGGACACCTCACACATTTATCCACATCTGATGGAGAGAGAAAATATGATTAATGCAGCTTCAGTCATTTCTTGACATATTAAAATTAAGTGTGTTGAAGAAGCAAGCATTGCAATATCAGCATTTGTTTCAGATGATGTAATTGAAGTACATTGCTGCAAACCAATGCTTCCATTTCAAAATACTCATTCATTATTTTATGAGGATTTATTTAAACACTCATTATGTTGTCTATTTAAATGTGTTGATGATGCCATTTGCTATATTATCAGAAAGCACATGTAATTTCAGTATATTCTGAATTCTGTGATGAAAGGACTTCAACTGGTAAATTTACCATTACTTTTCAGGGTGTATTGTAGTCTTAGATTCCATGGTTATAGTGCCTTCTGAAGTCTTTCTATATGTTTTATTAATGCTGTTCCTGTAATTGATGGAGACTGGGTTTTCTATTTGGACAAGTCCTGTGGTACACTTTCTAGTATCATATTACCAGCCCAAACCTTTTGACATAGAGAAAATACTAAACAGAATAATTTAGGTCCCTTGGAGTTTGCACATGACATGTCAAGACCAATTTCTCAACACAAAGTATATTTGTTTTCACCAGAGGTCAATGGCCAGGAAATAGGAAGCAAAATCATAAGATAGAGAATGAAAGAGAAGGATAAAACAACAAGAGAGTTGGGGAAGGGGTGTTTGGACAGGGAGGACAAAGAATTGCCTCTGAATAGAGAGGACAGAGATGTGACCTTTAGGAAAATGGCAGTGTATAAAGGGAAAAAAATGGGAAACCCATGTTAGGATGAAGCATTTAATTTTGATTAGATATATTATTTAGGAAAGTCACAAGGGAGGCTCTGTAATTATACTTCAATATTTTAGTAGCTGGACCTTGATAGTCAGCCTCAGGAGGAGAAATTGGCCAAAAAAGGGAATAGACCCTGGTGGCTATCTTTAGGATTGTAGCCTCATTTCTATTGCTATAAAGTGAACCATGACCACAGTTGCTATGGGCCACAGGAATATATTATAGGAACTCAGCTGGTTATGACAAAGCCACCACCTGAAGGGATCAAGGAATTCCTTCAGAGGAAGCCAAAGCATTTGGTGTTATTTGGCTTGTTATATGCCAGCTGTCTTCTGTTATGAGAATCATATGTGCTTTCAAAGTTTTCCCAATTGATTTTTCCCTAAGAATTGCTAACAGTGTGAAATGATCACTCTTTGGACATATACAGTCAAGGTATCTGGAGAACATCCCCAGGAAAGGCTTTCTTCCCCCAAACCCATTCATTTCTTCCCTTTCAGCACTGGAATCAGATATCCCCTTTAACCACACAGAAGGACAAACAGGAACAACTGTCCAAACCACCACATAATAAGTCTCCTGAATTAAAGTAAAGTCCACAGAGAGACACTGCCTAGGTCTGGTGGATCTTAAGTAATAGCTTCACACAATTTAGCTCAGACCCTCCTTTTTTACAGTCTTCCTAACTTAATAGACCTCTAACTCCTTACCTAATCACTTCTAGAAATATTTAGGTAATCTTATGCACTGACAGTTATGCACAGTCAGAACCCCAGTTGAAGCCTCCCTGTAATTATTGTCACCTGCAGCATCTGGCCAGGTCCATCCACAGACCAAGGAAAGTACCTTATCAGAGATATCTCTGTACTCTCTAAGAACAGACTTAAGCATCCAGACTAGCCATTTGAGAAGACCTGGAAGATGTGCCAAATAAGCTTAAATACCTACTTTCCCAAATCTTACCTCAAATTCCAGATCACCCTTTAACTATCATCAGAGGCATCTAGCTATACACAGGTTGCCTATCGACTGATGACACTTTCCCCCACCCTGCAGAAAAAAATGGCAGATAGCTTGGACAGATAGGAGCCACAGGAAAAAAAAGAAGCAGTTTTATTTTCTCCCATTGACCTAGCAACCTATAGAATCTTAACATTTTTCTACCAATGACGTTTAAGATTATAGTTGAGCAATAAGATCCCTCTTCTTAGATATTACCTGAATTTAGGCTTTAGTTAATTCATTTCCCCATTAGTCACTTCCCTTTTGGGGTACAAATGATAATTAACAATTACTGTCCCCCCATATGATTCTTAACACCGCTCCATTTGACCCTGGAGGCCTGTAAGCCAAGGGACTACTGCTTGTACATATACTAGGATGCCCAGGGCACAGAGGATGGAGAAGATTGGGAAGAATAAATAACTGGACTAAGAGCTCGGTGTACTGAGATTCTATTTCCCGAAAATAGTTCTCACCATTCGTAGTTCTCTCTCCTGAGACCCTGAGATGAATAATATTAAGGATAGTCCTTCTAATATTATACAAGACACAGTAGTTCTTATGAAGAAAAACCTTTTAATGAGTGTTTTATAGTTAAGAGGCTCAGTCCATTATCATAATGGTGGGCCATGTTGCTATTCAAGCAAACATAGTTCTGGAGAAGAAGCTGAGCATTTTACATATTTTAATCCATAGGCAACATAAAGAAAACTGTCTCAGTGTGTATGGCTTAAGATTTTAAGGGGCCTTGAAGTCTGCATCCACAGTGACACACTTCCTCCAATAAGACTACATTTTCTCCAACAAGACCACACCTTCTGATTGGGCCAATTTCATTCAAACTATCACTGGAATCTAATGGATCTTAGCAAGGCAAAAGGAATGGGGGAGATGAGCAGGACTTGCTAGAACCATATTTGCCATAATCAGCCTCACTAGAGTTCTTTCAAGATCAGTAAGTTGTGTGTGTGTGTGTGTGTGTGTGTTTGTATATGTATATGTGTATCTACACGTAAAAGTAACAACAGAGCTCAAATATGAGAGTGATTGGTTTATATGAGGAAGACAGGAGGATGATAATGAGTAAAGAATGTTACATAAGTATAATTTTTATGTTTTAAAATGTAAAAATTTAAATAAATAAATATGTCCTCAGTTGTGTCCTCATCTGGCATTAGGAATGCTTTAACCCTAAGTCTTGTTCATAAGAAGGAGTAACCATATCTTGAAGGTAGAAATCACTGTACATACTTATTTAAAAGCCTTAACTCTTGATTCCATCATCTTTGGGAATAGATAAGCACTTTTCTCCTTCACTAATTTCTGTCATTGTGAGACTCAGGCTATGTGAGTGTACTCAAGTGTGAAGTAGATATTGACATAATACCATGATCACAATAAAAGAAGAACACTCGAGTAATAGTGATAGCACAGAAGGTTTGTTTTGAGGAATAGTACCCCATCCATAAGTTTTAATCTCTACTGTGGAAAGTTTATGAAATGAGACTATATTTGCTCTGAATCATCAAATAATTGAATAGATTGATTTCATGCTTCTAGGTTTTAAGTCTTTGTTTCTTGAAAAATGCATTTAGGGACCCATGTAATAGGTTAATTTGTTTAGTGGACTGGAAAGTGGTCTTAGTTGTGAGGAGAATGTACCGCTCTTGAGGAAGAACTGTATTCAGTTCCAAGAACATATATTGGGTGTCTCACAACTGGCTGTAAATCTAACTACAAGGCCTTGGATGACTCTCACATGCACCTGCAATTGTGTACACATAACCACTCATCTCACATACATGCAGAAAATGAAAGAAATAATTAAATTTTACTGTTGTTGTATTTGATGTTGTAAATACCCTTTACTCTTATATGTTTTTATATTTAAAACAGTTTCATTATAGTTTGTATAATTAAATTGGAGTATGTTGTATGTGTGATTGCATATGGATCAGAACACAACTTCTTCCTGCTACATGGGTCCTAGGGATGAACTCATCATCAGCTTTAGTAGCAAGGGATATAATTTCTGAATCATCTTAATGGCCATAAATGTCCTTTAAAGTTTTTCATTATATAGGATGACAGGCAAAATGAGAGAAAATCTATATATCTGCCATGTGTATAACCAACTCTAAACAAATAATCATTTGATAAGTATGGACTGTGTACGTGACAACACCTTTTGAAATAACTGTGGCTAGTTGCTTTCATATGAAATCATTTTAATCTACTTTTTGACATTATTAATTTTGTGCTGTATATAAACAAACTGAATATAAGACTCAATATTTTCTACATTATGTGCCAACACTTATCCATGATTCCCTAGATTTCAAATCACATTGAACCTTTGCAAAGGGGGCTCTCTGCATATTGCTTGAAATCGTCATTGCACAGAACATTTTCTTATAATTTTGCAAGTAATTATTTACACTCTTCATTAATCTTACAGGCGACTTAGATTTGGTTTCTAGTACCAACATGAATGAGCTCAATGTATCTAATACACTAGTCTATTCTCGATTGATTTCCTGAATGTTCATGGGACGTATAATCTTAAGTAAGGACACATACAGACATAGAAATAGAAAAAAAATTAAATATTAAATATTAAAGATTAATGATTGGAATGTAATCTACATATAGTTCCAGAAAAGATTAGTCACTAGTTAAGACATTGTGTAGAATTTCCTCACATTATAGTTTTATTATCAAACTGTTTTTAAGAAAAGATCATCTACCATGGATTTTCAGGGAGTCAAAGATGTATGTCATGGCATAACATGTTATTTAAAGTGACATTGTTAATTATCATAGTCAAATAAAAACTAACTTGGGAAAGTGATATTGTTTATTTGTACAGTGCTCTTTTAGAACCTTTGATCATCCTAGTGTGTTTGGGAGAAGATGATCTGTGTGAAAGATTTATCTCAACAGCAAACACTCACTTGTCTCATTAGAAACTTCATTTTCTGGGCAGGGGATGCAATCAAAACAGCAGGCTGCAATTCCCTCCTGCAAGAATTTTCTGAATCCAGGACCACAATCAGCAGTGCACACAGAGGGTAGCATCTGAGGAAAATTAGATGCATGGTGATATCAGGAGTTTTACCTACTCCTTCCATAACTATATTATATTAGCATTTTTAAATATTGATAAGCTTATTGTAGATACACTAAATGAGTGACCACATTAAACTTAGTATATTTTGTAATGCCCAACAAGAAAATGTATGAAAAGAATCTGATGTGAAGTTGAGTAGCTTCCCAATCTTAGAAATTTAGGGGAAAAATTGGTTGTTTGCTGTGGGCAAATACCATAGAGTGCAAAGTGATTTTTTTTTAGTTAATTTTCATCACCTTGACAGAAAGCCAATTGAAAAGTTAGAGAAAACCCTAACTAAAATATTTCTCTCAAAGAACTAGCTGCTCTCATATTATTTATGCATTTCATTAATGGGTAATTGTTGTAGCAGTGTCCAGTCCACTGTGGGCAGTGCTGTCCCTATAAGGGCTGTAGGAAAATCAAGCAGAGCAAAGCAGTAGACAATGTTCCTTCAGAGTTTAGTTGCAGTCTCCAGATTCTTGCCTTCTCCTCCCTTTACTGTAACCCATGAGCCTAATCAGTCCTTCCTCCTCAGTTTGCTGATGGTCAGTGTTTAATCACAGCAACAGTGTAGCAAGCTAGGATATATGGATATCTGAAACATGGGAAATATCTCTTCAAACCTCTGGCAGGAAACAAGAACTCCAGTAAATACCACTGAAAAGCATGAAAAACAGAGTGCAAAGAGAAAAACAGACAAATAGGCAGAGCCTGTTGTATTTGTGGTGAAGAAGTGCTGGGTTGGTATGTATTGAGGTTGAAGGTGGAATGTTTCCTGAGGTCAAAGTGTCTTACAAAGGCTGAAAGTATTTAGGGAACTGGAATAAAAGTTAGATAGTTTAAAGTTAATTTAAGGATTTCTTTTTTTTTTTTTTTTTTTTTTTTTTTTGTTTTTTGTTTTTTCGAGACAGGGTTTCTCTATGTAGCTTTGTGCCTTTCCTGGAACTCACTTGGTAGCCCAGGCTGGCCTCGAACTCACAAAGATCCACCTGCCTCTGCCTCCCAAGTGCTGGGATTAAAGGCGTGCGCCACCACTGCCCGGCTATTTAAGGATTTCTTAAAGTTTATAATACAAAAACTTTATATAATCAAAACCTGGTGATAGTGGTCTACATACTGATTTATACAGTTGCTGATTATTGCATACTCATTTTGCATCCTTTGTTCAATATTGAGTTCTGTGTGAAAATCACAGTGTCTCCTATGCATGGCCTCTTTTACTTTCCACATAATATGATTACCTACAAATATTCCTTTTTTGTTGTGGTTTTCTTGAAACAGGATCTCAAAATGTATGCTGGTATGTATACCTTAACTATGTATATAGAGTAGGTTAACTTAGATCATACAGATATCTTCCTCTCCTGCTTCTGAATGCTGAGATTAAATGTGTATGCTACCAGTGGGCACATTTCTTCCCTTATTTCTGTATTTCATATTTACCATTTCTTTTTGTACTTGCTAAGATTAAGGACGATTTTCAAGAAGAGTGGAGAAAATATATGTGCTTGTCCAATTTCTTTTTATGGAATTATTTATTTTACTTAACAACCACAATTGCCTCTCCCTCCACTCATCATTCCTTTCCACACCTCCTTTCTACCACCCCATCCACTCCTCAGAAAGGGTAATGTCTCCTACAGGAGTCAACAATTCATGGCATACCAAGCTGAGGCAGGACCAAGTTTTTCCCCACTGCATCTAGGCTGAGTAATTAATACCACCATAGGGAATAGGTTCCAAAAGGCAGCTCATGTACCAGGGACAGGTCTTTGTCCCACTGCTAGGAGCTACAAACAGACTCAGCTACATAATTATCACCCACATTCAAGGGGCTTAGGTAGGTACCATGGAAGCCCACTGCTGTAGGCCGAGAGACACTAAGCTCCTACTTTTCAGGTCAGCTTTCTCTGTGGGTTGCCCTGTCATTATCTTGACCCCATTTGCTCAAATAATCCCTTTCCCCTCTATTCAACTGTACTCCTAGAATGTGGCCCAGTGCTTAGCTTTGAAGCTCTACATCCACTTCCATAGTTATTGGATGAAGGTTCTATGAAAAAATTAGGGTAGTCACCAATCTGATTATAGGAGAAGGCCAGTTCAGGCACCTTCTTTAGGTGTCACAGCTGGAGTCATTCTTGGGAAATCATGGGAATTTCTCTGGCACCAGGTTTCTCCCTAACCCGGTAATGCCATAATGTCCTACTCTGTCAAGATGTCTCTTTTATTGCTCTCTCTCTCCATCCCTCCCCAAATTGGACCATCCAAACTCCTCATGTCTCCATCCCCCATCCCCTGTCCTCTACCCATAGGAGTTTACCCAGGAGATCTCATCAATTTCCCCTTCCTAGCATGATCCGTGTGTCCCTTGTACCTTGCTTCTCTGGGGATGTGGAGTGTAGCCTGGTTATCATTTTCGTTCCATTGAATATCCACTAATGAATGAGGACATACTGTGTTTGTGTATCAGGGTCTGGGTTACATTACTCTGGATGATGCCTCTCATCGAAAAAATGGATAAAGAAAAAGTGGTACATTTACACAATTGAGTATTACTCTGCAGCAAAAAAAATCATCCTTGTCCAATATCTGCTCATTTCTTTAGAGGGAGGGTCTCTATATGCAATTCTAGCTCACTTGGACTCGCTATGCATGCCAGAGTGGCCAAAAACTGGGAAGGTTCTACCTGCCTCTCCTTCTGAGAGTTTTGATTAGAGATATGCACCAGCAAGAATAACTGGCCTCCCTGAAGATTTTAATGGAAATTCTTTCAGTTTCTCTCCCTGTAGTACTATATTGTCAATAGGATTGCCATAGAAAAAATTTAATGTGATCAGGTTGGAATAATAAAAAGAAAAGCTTATTAATCAAGATATCCTCCTTCTATTTTGTCAGGTTTTGGTTTGTTTTAAATGTTAAATCTGAATTGATGCTGGACTTTGGTAAAAGCTTATCTTCACATATTTGGATAATCATATTGCCCTATGCTTGAGTCTATTTTTGTGAAGCGTTTACTTAGCAGATAGATCTGCATATGTTGTACCATCCCTGTATCCCTGGAATGAAGTCATGTTTGTCACAGGGACAGACCTTTCTTTTGTGTTGTTTAGTTACATTAGTCAGTATTTAGTTGAGAATTTTTTCCATACATGTCCATCAAAGTGTTTAGTCTGTCATTTTCTATTATGTTCCATTTCCTCAAAACCATTTCCCTCATATTTACAGAAAGGATCTTTCCATGCTTGTAAGCTCAGTTTGTTTTTGCAAGCAGAAATGAATGTTCATTTTTACAAAGCAATCTTGTCATTTCTGCATTATTGATAGAAAATGTGAGGATTAACATTGAATTGTTATTGAGAATTATTTACTAATTATTGTCCATTTTGTTATTGCAATATTTGTTATAGATTACTAACAGTTGTTTTTCTATCTTTTTTTTCTTTTTCTTTTTTTCTGGTTTTTCAAGACAGGGTTTCTCTGTGTAGCTTTGTGCCTTTCCTGGAACTCACTTGGTAGCCCAGGTTGGCCTCGAACTCACAGATATCTGCCTGCATCTGTCTCCCAAGTGCTGGGAATAAAGGCGTGTTCCACCACCGCTCAGCTCCCCTAACAGTTGTTTTTCTTTCTGGTATTCTAATCTTATCTTTGCCTTCCATGACCACTTGTATTTATCTTACTTTTTCGTGTGTATGAGTTCTTTATGTGTCTTCCTTAGAAATGTTAGCATGGTTATGATTTCTTATAACTTACATACATCACTGAACATTGGTCTGTCTCTGTATTAGTTAGGGTTCTTTAGAGTAACAGAAATTATAAAAATGAATCTTTCTATGTCTTTTTGTCTCCCTTACTATGTTCCTCTGACTTTCTCTACTCATGTATATATATAAACAGAAAATGTATTAGGATGTCTTTTAGGAAGTGGTCTAAATAATCTAACAATTGCTAGGTATATACCAAGTCCAGGGAAGGAGAAACTTCTCATTCTATGATAATGTATGTCTCAGTTGATCTTCATTAAACACTTAAGTCCTATAGTTTATGGTTCTAATACCAGGGAATAAACTAATTTAGCAATCAGTCGAATAGCACAAGTTTCCTTTTACTATGTCCTTATGTAGGCTTACAGAAGAGGGTGTAGCCCAGATTAGAGATGAATTTTCTATATTAAATGATGTAATTTAAAGTTGTGTCTGCCCAACTTAAGATCCAGAAAATAAGATGTGTGATATTAAAAGATATCAATTATAGTCTACTGTGGAGGTATCTTTGTGGATTTCTGTGGAACTCTCTAGCACTTTGCTTCTTCCTATTCTCATGTGGTCTTTATTTATCATGGTCTCTTATTTCTTGTTCTTCCTCTCTGTTCTTGATCCAGCTGGGATCTCCTGCTCCTGTAAGCTCTCTTTCCCTTGAATTTTGCCCTACATTACCCCCACTCACATCCAGGTTTTTCATGTAGATCTCATCCATTTCTCTGTCATTGGGCGATCCCTGCGTCTTTCTTAGGGTCCTGTTTTCTAGATAGTCTCTCTGTAGTTGTGAGTAGCAATGGTTGAAAGACTGAACTGACCTGCTGTGGTGATAGGATGGCCAAACATCCTAATTGTCTTGCTAGAAACCCCATCCAATGACCGAGGGAACCAGATGCAGAGACCTATGGCCAGGCCCCAGGTGGAGCTCTAGGAGTTCAATTGGCGAGAAAGAGAAGGGTTTGTATGAGAGAGAATTGTTGAAACCAAGGTTGGATAAAGCACAGGGACAAATAGCCAAACCAATGGAAACACATGAACTATGAACCAATAGCTGAGGAGCCCCCAACTGGATCAGGCCCTCTGGATAAGCAAGACAGTTGATTAGCTTGATCTTTTTGGGAGGCATCCAGGCAGTGGGACCAGGACCTGTCCTCAGTGCATGTGCTGGCTGTTTGGAATCTGGGGCTTATGCAGGGACTCTTTGCTCAGCCTGGGAGGAGGGGACTGGACCTTCCTGGACTGAATCTACCAGGTTGAACTCAATCCTCGGGGGAGTCTTTTCCCTGGAGGAGATGGGAATGGGAGTGGGCTGGGAAGAAGGGGTGGTGGAGAGAGGAATCCGTGGCTGATATGTAAAATTAAATTAAATTGAAAAATAAAAAATATAAAAATTTAAATTTAAACAGTAAAATAATATCAATTATAGGCATGATCCCTTTTCCTTCCTTCTTTCTTTTTTTTTGGTTTTGTTTCACAGACATGATTACTCTTTGTATCCCTGGCTGTCTTGGAACTCAATTTGTGGAAGAGGCTGGCCTGGACCTCAAAGATCCACCTTCCTCTGCCTTCTGAGTGCTGGTATTAAAGGCATGTACCACCATTATTCAATATAAGGCACATCTTCCTATCTTAAAGATCTAGATAACAGCCGGGTGGTGGTGGCGCACACCTTTAATCCCAGCACTCAGGAGGCAGAGCCAGGCAGATCTCTGTGAGTTCGAGGTCAGCTTGGGCTACCAAGTGAGTCCCAGGAAAGGCACAAAGCTACACAGAGAAACCCTATCTCGAAAAATCAAAACAACAACAACAAAAAAAAGATCTAGATAAAAAGTATATTTTCCTACTTGAAATTAATTTTAAAAAAAGCCTCTCAAGTATGCCTTCTATTTTTGAGGTTTAATAAATTCCAGACGAGCTGGTTGGCAGTGGCGCACGCCTTTAATTTCAGCACTAAGGAGGCAGAGCCAGGTGGAAATCTCTTGGTTTGAGGCTAGCCTGGACTACAGAGCAAGATCCATGACAGGCACCAAAGCTACACAGAGAAACCCTGTCTCAAAAAAATAATAATAATAATTTACAGATGTATTCAACTTTATACCTGTGAAGAGCCTCCTTTGACTATAAAGGATAACTTTCTTGAGTCTAGTAAGATAGTTTGGCAGTTATATCTCTACCTACTTGAATTGCATCACTGATACTCTCCTCTTTTAAAAGAGTTCATAAAGGAATCTGCTGTTATCTAGAAGAGACCTTTCTAAAAAATGGGTTTCTTTGTCTGCAGCCTTCAGTTTCCTTTCTTTACTTTTATAATTCAAATTTTAAGTAAAATATGTCATGGGGAAGTATCTATCTGATACATGTTTAGAATTTAAATGCCTCCTGTCTCTAGATGTCCACATGTCTCCCTATATTTTAGAAAATTCCCATTGTATTTTACTGGATATACTGTTGATGTCTTGGTAAGTCCTTCTTCTTGTTGTCTGCTCATTGTAAATTTGATCCTTTAATCCTATCCCCCTGGTCCCATATATCTTTCACTTGTCTTTATTTTTACCTTTGTCACAGTTTCAGTTTTCTAATTCTTTTACCTTGTCTTCAAGTATGCCATATTATCTTCAACTTGAGATATTTTGTTAGTGAGAATTTTTACTAGAATTTTTTAATTTATTTCTTTCCTTTACATATTTTAGTTTGAATTTTTCATCATTTTATACCTTTTCAAACATGTTAGTCACATGCTCACTCAGTTCCTTATTGTATGCTGGTTTTTGTGATCTCATTGTATTTTCCTGGAGGTGATCTTTGTCCTGTTTGATATTCTGGAATACCGTTATACTCATTCTTTGGATTCTTTTTTTAGTATGTCTTTAAACATACTCACAATTAAGCCTATGACTCTGACATTTGGATTTGTATTGATTTGATTTCTTTATACTTTTGGTTTTTTTTGCATTGAAAATTATATATCTGGGAGTAGAGCACTGCTTGCATTGTTCCTAATCTTCTATATGCCCCAGCGGATGTCTTTTGTACTACTCAAGTGAGCTTCTTAGAGCACACTTGAAATTTCATTGCTGTTCTCTGAATATATAGAAAGTTCAGTTTTTCTGAACCTTCAGCTCATATGTCCTCTTCCCGGATAATAACTTTCCTTGTCATTTTGAAAAAGAATATTTTGTAGATTTTATATTATCTGGTATTCATGAAATACAACTTTGTTTCAAACTTGAGGACTTTTCTGGAGTTTGCACCTTTAAATTTCATGCTACTTTATAGTCAGGAATTTGGAATTGGATACCATGAAACTACCTACATCAGAATTCATAGCTATAACATACCTTAGACTTATAGTAGAATAAATCATTTATAAATTTTAAGAAGCCATTTATTTTTCTTCTACTACCTCCTCCCCACACACATATGGAAATTAGACACACTCTTGTATGGATGAACTGTGAAGGAATTAGTGGGACCAAGAAACATTCCTCTAATGAGTAATTTCTTTTACACAGGACGTGCTACATGTCTGGAGAATTGGCTCAGTTGTCTATAACAATTCCTGAGCAGATAAAAGGCCCAAGTTTGATTTTTAGCACCCACTGTGTGGCCCTGAACTGTTTCCAATTCCAAGGGATCCAAATCATTGTTTTGACATTTATATGTACAAGGAGTACCAGTGTTGCAGAGGCATACATGCAGACAAGACATCCATACATATTTAAAAGGAAAAAGAAGGGAAAAAAGAACAAAATTGTCATTCATAGTGTATTTAAATGGGTTATGAAAATATTATCTTCATGTGTGGTTAGAGATATTGATCATTTAGGAACCTGTTGGTAAATTTCTCAAGGTGAATTATATAATAATAATGGTTTGCAAATGTTTACTTTAATCCTCCTTTCATTTAGCCTCAGTCTTTCAGCATCTATGTCAAATTTTCATCAGAAAAAAGGACAAGCACTGTGTAGTAATCAGAATGGCATCAAGAGGATATTGCTCACATTACTGGAAATGATATAGTACAGTGGTAACAATCAATTTTCTTTTTATATTAAAAACCAGAAACATTTTCTGCATGGAGAAAAATTCACTGTAAGGGTAGCATGCATGTCTGAGACCTTCAAAGAATTAATAAAATGTCACATCAAAAACTGAAAAGAAAAAATATAAAGACGGATGTAGTCGGTAGCCATTCCAGCTTTGATCTGGAAGTTCCGACCCCCATTGAGACTTCGGCAACTGTCATGCCTACAAGGTAATGCCAATGGAGGCACCTGGAGACCTGAGATCTGGATAAGCCAACACTCACTCTGTTCCTGGAATCTTGGCGGTGGAGGTTGACCAAGCAGAGCTCCAGAGAACACCGCTAGACTGTGATACAACTTCCCCAGATGCCACAACCTACCTATCCCTTCATTTGTAAGTTACCCACTAAATAAATCTTCCTTTTAACTATGTGGAGTGGCCTTAATAATTTCACCAATAGAGGGAGGCTAGGAAGAGCTTCCTATTGTGATCGTCTGTTTCATTTCACTACTTACAATGCAGGAGATATGGGCCCACTTGACTGTGTTACCACTGTGTATCAGAAATGACTGCAGTTAGGTCAGACCCACCTGTCTATTTCCTGTGGACCACTCTATCACATCTTCATATAAATGGAGCTGTTGATAATGTAGAAAATATGGACTAAATTCTCCTATCTTCACTTTAAGTCCAAATCCGTTTGGGAAATTCCAAACCTGGAAAATGTCATATTCTGCCTGCTGGTTTACTCTCTGGTTCATATTCACTTTTTCTCCAACAGGATTAGTGAAATGAGTCTTCCTCAGAATGGAGTGCAGCTGAAAGAGAGGAAGCATTCTATACTGTATGTGTGACCTTTCTTGAAGTCAGAAAATATACTGATTTCATTTTAAAAGCAATGTTTTGAAGGTGTCCAGAGGAGAAATGTAATAAAAGTAAGTGGACAAATAAAAGTATCATAACCTTCCTAGAATTTAAATTCTTTCAGAGGAAACTACCAAAAAAAAAACCACACATACATACAGATACCAAACATTGATGTGAAAAACACACACACACACAGAGTGAGAGAGAGACACACGGACACAGAGAGAGACTCACATCCATAGAGACATGCGTACATCACACAGCTACATACAATATACACATACTTATATATGCATGTCAGACACAAACATGAAAATACAGTCATAGACAGGCACATGAACCCAAATAGACACACAGAAACAGAAACCTGCCAAGCACACAGTATCACACACAAATGCACACTTTTATAGACAAATACACACAAGGAGACATACACAGATTGAAACACCCACAGAGTGAGGCATTCTCATAGACAAATTTATCCTCACATCCAAAGACAAATTGACAGACAAAGAAACAGACAGACACAAAGAAATACAGATACTCATATATGCAAGCAATATGCAAAACAGACAAATAGTCAAATGCAGACACATATAATGTGAAACACACATAGGAAGTTATACACAGAAACAGACTCCCATACAGAAAGACACTGACATGAGACAAAATTACACAGTTTCACAGACAGATAGATATGCAGATATATGTGCAAGAAACACACACACACACACACACACACACATATATATATATATATATATCAACACAGATACACAAAAACATACCCCCATCCACAATGAGAACAATCCATTCACACACATGTATACAAATGTAATTTATGAAATGAATCGTAGCACTGTTTCATGTGAAATTACTCTCAGAGTGTCAAAGAAGTTCTCCAGAGCCTACAGTGGGGCAGAATCTGTTGAGAACACTTGTAAAATTCATCTGATACACTGATTACCATATATTTTACAATTAATGAAGTAGATCTCTTCTTCTCATGGAGAGAATTGATAAGGAAGGACTGTTATATTTCCAATGATAGTGCAGGGGTGATGATATTCACATGCTCTGTAACATAATCACTGATACTCCTTGATAAATTGTGTTTTACATTCCATTGTTTTGCATTAAGATTTATACCAACTTATATATTACATCCTTACCAGGAAAACATTTCAGAAGTATTTCTATTTTAGTAAATATTTATAATATGTATAAAGTAAATCAGGGCATCTGACAGACACTAAGGTGATGATACTGATGACACAACATTTCATCCAATAGAAGAAACACTACCTTCAAGCAGTTACCATAGTGTCCTTTCCCATCATCCACTTGTTGAAGAAGCATCTCATGGAGAGCATGGGCCACAGTGTACACAGCATTATATATGTCATAACTGGCATCACTAAAAGCCATGTCAAAAGTCTGTCTCATTAGCCATTCCAATGAAGCATTGGATGAACAATTCTTCAGCGTCTCACACTTAGAAGCTGAGACTTCACAGTTAAAGCTCATCCATCCCAGCCTTGCAAGGTATTCATCTGAGCATTTGAGAGGGTTCAGTGTCTGGACAAAAGTTTTAAAACCAGAAATCTCAGAATGGTGTTGTGCAAAAACTAGTGTCCCATGGGATGTGTCAATTGTTAAGTCTCTCTTACTTGTAGTGACATCCCACTGTGAGGTGGTCACCAATATTCTCTGTATACCTAGAGATTCCCACATTCTAAAGCTCACAGCTAGAGTGCTGTCTGTGTCACCATAAATGATAACTACATTAGTAGATGATGTTATGATTTGGTGATAATACACTTCAGCTCTTGACACGTATAAATCCATCTTGACTGGGATCAAGCTCACAAAGGCAAAACAGACTGTATTTTTTCCCATCTCTCTTCTCAAATTTGATAGAAATTGGGAACCCTGATCATTGTCTGAGATGGCCAGTCCTATCCAGTTCCAATTGAAGTGAAGCATCAAAGAAACCATGGCCAGGGGTAGAGCTGTGTCCTTGGGGGCCATCTGATGCAGATAGGGAAATTTTTCATCATCACTCAGGATGGTATGGAAAGGTCCATAGGTAAGCTGGAGGACCTGGAACACAGGGGGCAGCATGAGGTAGCATGCACTCCTAAGAACTTATAAACAAACTTTCAACAAAGAATTCCATTAAATACTCTTACCTGTTACTTCTTTCCTCATCTCAGTTTCAGAAAAGGAAATGAAGCCCCATCAATTCTCTGAAAAGTACCCTTGACCACATTGTTTGACATAAGTGTGAGGCTAGTATTCTCCTCATACTCTTCTTAGCATCTGGGAGTGGTACCAACAGAGTGAGGATTTCTTGCAAACCCACACCACAAAAGTCTTACCTGTTGAGATCTGTAGGGGTCCAGGCATGTCCCAACCATTGCAGATGTTTCCCAGATTGGTCCTGTCAACATCACTATACACGTAGTGCCTTCATTACAATTATAATTAAGGTAAAAATCTTGATTTTTTCCAAATAAAGGCATGAGACTGTATAATTCTGACACAGTCTTACAAGCACCTTCAGAGAATTCAAATACTAATGACATATTTGGCAAAAGATCAGGATTCCTATTGACTTCATCCAGGGAAAAAGCCAAGGCCAATGGAAAGTGTTTGTTTTCAGTTGGTGTTCTGGAAAAGGGTATGGTATTTATTATGGACAGAGATATACAGATAATCCTTTGTAGTCAATAGAAGGACTATAATGAACTGGATGGTATTCACAACCACCCCCAAATACTGAAACAAATGTCCTGTGCTGTGACGTTGGAATGACATAAGAACCTGGGAGCTTAAAATAGCTTTTAGATGTCATGAGAGTGCATCTCCCATAAATGACATGAGCCATTGGCATCTTCCACAGACAGTAGTGTCCATTTCTGCTTTGGGAGTGCTTACTTAGCAGATAAAGACAAAGACACAGGCTTTACCCAAGCAGCAATCCTGATCATGTTTTCATTTTGTAATTATCAAGCAATAACGAAAGTACATGTGATATGTGAACCAATGAGACTATGGCATGTTCTTATGATTTTAACTGACTTGGCCAATGCAGTCAAGTAATGTTTTATGAGCACACAATAGTTTGTACACTTGGGTCTTTTGCTTATATTTTTTTATAATCAGTGGGCAATCTAGTTAACATATACCCTCATATCAATTTTGTCTTGTTCTTTTGTTTTTATGGTTTATCTAATGCAGGTGTAAAACCTTTATTTAGAGAATTTTTTAAATAAATTTAACTACCAGAGATGTGTTTGGTAAAGTTATATGTCAGCATTCAACTGTATGTATGGACAGGACTAATGCTTACATAGGCCATAGGGGGAATGAATTATATGCTTTTGAACAATACCTTACTCTAAAGCACACTGACCTGAAATGTACAAGGATATACCTGCTCCAGATCCTGAGTGCAGAGATTAAGGGCATTTAGTACCTCCCCAGTATTGTTCATCTATTTTATGTTTTCACAGGCAAGTTATATATTCACACTTATTATATCTCAACAACATTTTTTTTCTAGAAAACATCTCATGACTATCTTTCCACTTACACTAAAACAAAATTCACATCCTACTGAAATTTGTATATGCCAGTATTAAATCTTTATAAAATGGAAGACTATAAAGTGTAAAATGTATGAAAGATTGTTTATGAGGATATGTTTTGTAATAAAAATGAGTAATATACAGTTGGGAGTGAACAATATCAACTTGTGTTTATGTTTATTGGAATAATAACTTATGTTTCTTTATAGTCATTTCCTATCATCTGACCATTACATATCAAACATATTCTTTCATTCTGAATGATTCAATCAGAGTTAAAAATAGTCTCACTTCCACTTAGCAATGGTCCCACTGTGTTTTCGTTATGTATATAAATAACATTTACCTGTACATTTTTAAAATAAAAATTATTTTAATGTTTCTTTATTACAACCCAGAAAAATATCATTAAAAATTTTGGTATCACACAATAGGAATTTGTGACCAAAACTTGTGAAGGTCAAACACTAATTCCTGCACACAAAACATTCAGAAACTCAAGACCTGAGCCATTAGAGTGGCCCATTCTTCAGTTGAAGGGCATCTAGGTTGTTTTCAGGTTCTGGCTATTACAAACATAACTGAGCAAGTGCTCTTGTGGTAAGATTGAGCATTACTTGGGTATATGCCCAGGAATGGTATACCTGGATCTTGAGGGAGATTGATTCCCAATTTTCTAAGAAAGTGCCATATTGATTTCCAAAGTGGTTGTACAAGCTAGAAGTATGACCAGCAGTGGAGGAGAGTTCCCCTAGTTCCATATCCTCTCCAGCATAAAGTGTCTTCAGTGTTTTTGATCTTAGCCATTCTGACAGGTGTAAGGTGGTATCTCAGAGTTGTTTTGATTTGCATTTACCTGATGATTAGGGAAGTTGAGCAATTCCTTAAATGTCTTTCAGACATTTGAGTTTCCTCTGTTGAGAATTCTCTGTTTAGTTCTAAAGCCCATTTCTCAATTGGACTGTTGGTTGTTTTGAGGTCTAATTTCTTGAGTTCCTTATATATTCTGGATATCAGTCCTCTGTCAGATGTGGGGTTGATGAAGATCTTTTCCCATTCTGTAGGCTGTCGCTTTGCCTTGTTGACCGTATCCTTTGCTCTACAAAAGCTTCTCAGTTTCAAGTGGTCCCATTGATTGATTGTTTCTCTCAGTGTCTGTGCTACTGGTGTTATATTTAGGAAGTGATCTCCTATGCCAAATCGTTCAAGACTACTTCCTACTTTCGCTTCTAGTAGGTTCAGAGTTGTTGGATTTATGTTGAGGTCCTTAATCCACTTGGACTTAAGTTTTGTGCATGGTGACAGATATGGATCTATTTGCAGCCTTCTACAAGTTGATATCCAGTGATGGTAGCACCATTTGTTGAAGATGCTTTCTTTTTTTTCTATTGTACACGTTTGGCTTATATGTTCATAGGTGTGTGGGTTAATGTCAGGGTCTCCAATTTGATTCCAATGGTCCACATATCGGTTCTTATGCCAATACCAATCTCTTTTTATTACTGTAGCACTATAGTAGAGCTTGAAGTCAGGGGTTGTGATGCCTCCAGATGTTGTTTTATTGTACAGGATTCTTTTGGCTATTCTGGGTTTTTTGTTTTTCCATATGAAGTTGAGTGTTTTTCTTTCCAGGTCTGTGAAGAATTGTGTTGGTATTTTCATGGGGATTGCATTGAATCTGTAGATTGCTTTTGGTACAATTGCCATTTTTACTATGTTAGTTCTGCCTATCCATGAACATGGGAGATCTTTCCATTTTCTGACATCTTCTTCTATTTCTTTTTTCAGGAACTTAAATTTCTTGTCATATTGGTCCTTCACTTGCTTGGTTAGTGTTACCCCAAGGTATTTTATGTCATTTGTTGCTATTGTAAAAGGTGATATATCTCTGATTTCCTTCTCAGCTTCTTTGTCCCAGGAAGAATAGATGCCAGGAAATTATCAAAGTGAGAAGTGAAATTAATACAATAGAAACTAAGAGAACAATACAATAAAATTAATGAAACAAAGAGCTGGTTCTTTGAGAAAATAAACAAGATAGACAAGACCTTATCCAAACTAACCAAAAGACAGAGAGTGATAATCCAAATTAACAAAATCAGAAATGAAAAGGGGGAAATAACAACAGACATTGAGGAAATCCAGAGAATTAGCAGGTCATATTTCAAAAACTTCTACTCTACAAAACTGGAAAACCTAAAAGAAATGGAAAATTTTCTGGATAGGTACTATATACCTAAGTTAAATCAAGACCAGATAAACTATTTAAATAGTCCAATAATCCCTAAGGAAATAGAAACAGTCATTAAAAGTCTCCCAACCAAAAAAAGCCCAGGACCAGATAGTTTCAATGCAGAATTCTACCAGATCTTCAAAGAAGAGTTAATACCAATAATCTCTAAATTGTTTCACATAATATAAACAGAAGGAACATTACCAAACTCCTTCTCTGAGGCTACAATTACCCTGATTCCTAAACCAAACAAGGATACAACAAAGAAAGAGAACTACAGACCGAGTTCCCTCATAAACATTGATGCAAAATTAGTCAATAAAACACTGGCAAACAGACAGCCTCACTTTTCAAAGAATGCAAATAAATCATTTACACTCTATAATTTGCTTATTTACTAAATAAAGAGTGAAGAATTGGATTTTGAATTTAAAGACCAGGCTTTATACATGTATGTAAGTGAAGCACAGAGGGATAGGAAAACATGATGTTCACAATGAACATGTCTCCTACTTCCATTCTCGATGAGGCTTCAGAAGACATAATGTAACCACATTCAGAATGTCTGAAATAGTAAGTGTACATCTATGTGAAAATTCTCTGCAGCTAAGTGTGCCACAAATATTAGTTTTCCTATCACATACATTAGGACCTACACAGTAATGGAGGGACCATCAGCTGAATCTACTCTAGGGCTTTTTACATGTATCCTGCTAGAATTATACTAATTGAAACAGAATTGTGGTCCATTTGATTAGACTTCACCTGCTACTGTGCTACAGAAACTTTGAAGAGGAGGGCTGTATGTGATAGAACAAGGTAGAGTCCTTTCTTAACTCAGCTTCCAGCCTTGTAAGTTTGAGTTGTAACTGAGAGAAAAACAGAAAACACTCTGGACAAAATAAAATTAGAAAAATAGCAATGAGTCTCAAAAATAATTTTGGGTGTTTGTTGATGTGCAGGATAGGAAATTGAGGCAAAAGATTCAAAGCTTTTCTATGATTCTCATCTTCTATCCCTCATGAAATAAAACATTGTTGAAACTCCCTTTTTCCATTGGCCACTGCACTGCTGCAAGGGAGAAGACACAACCTGTCACTAAGTCTCCATCCTTGTATTCATTCTGATTTCTTCTCCAGGAGCATCTGGGATGAATGAAACTGGACACAATAAGTGGAATGCTCACAGGCAAGAAGAGGAAAGTCCAAGTTAACGTATTTGTCCAGTTGTATGCCTGAGCACTGTCACTTGTGGCCAGCCATGCAGATAAGCACATCAAATGGGAAGCCATGTATCCCCATCTGCTTTCATTTCTGTGGATGGAGAGGAGACACCTGTGCAATTATGATGCTTTTTGTTTTTTTCTGCTGTTTCCTCACTCCTTGAACAATCTCTGACACTTACTTCTTTGTGGCTCTGCATCTGATGTCTGCAGTCCATGGGATTAAATTTGGTTGATAAATATATATGAGGAGAGTTCAGGTAGTTTCATGACATGACTCATCTTTGTGGAAATTAATGCCCCTGTCAGGATGCAATCTTGAGAAAATTAGGGACCATGACTGCCTCATCAACCCATTAATGTTAATGTCTTTAGATGGGTTGTCAGGGAATTTAATAGATGATCCACAGTGAGGCATGCACTATTACTTCAGAAGGATTAAAAAGTCAGAATTCATAGTTACACACTGGGCATTGTATCACAAAGTTATTGTCAGGGTAAAGCAGCTTCATATTTGGGGCAATTGAGTTCCACACAACTTGTACAATGGGGCCTATGCTACAAAAATGACAGGTACAGAATATTTACCAAATCCCGTGTTTCTACTCTCTTGATAACCAGTGATCAGGCCACATTGAGAAATTTCCTGAATTCTGCTGTTCCAAAACTATCCAGCTCATCAAAGAATCACAGTTCACTTTTACATTAAATGTGATTTTTAAATATTCAACAAGACCCAGAGAGAACACCAAACCACAGTTCCTTATTTAATATACTATATAAGACATATCACTTCTCCTACTCCCCATCAAACATTATTAATGAAAAGACAAGCTGAATATTTGATTTCTAAAACATGATATTCCTTCCTGACTTGTGTCTCACAGATCAATACTTTGGGATAACCCATTTATTTTTCTTTATCTTTGATTTCCTACATTGTTTTTGCCTACTTTACAATCCAGTTGTGGCTGCAAAGATTATTTTTACTATCTGATGAGCAAATAGAAACTGGGATGTGACCTCCTTATACCATTTCCTTGTCTTCTGCTTAGTTTGTATTCTAGAACACGTACTGCCTGTGTGAGAGTGTTCTGATGAGTATGGAATGATGAGCCTCTTTCAGTGGACATGGACTGCAGAGAAAGTAGGCATACATGGGCCAAGTCTTTGCTGTGTGTGGTGATATGTCTTCTTTAGTACTTGAGATGAGGCAAATGGGACTACTAGCCTCTTGTAAATTTTAGTGTACATTTAAAGAGAAATATTTAAAATGTACATGACCTCTGGTCCTGTGATGATCTATACTGGGGGCCTAATATGTGGATATAGAATGTGAAAAGAAGATTCTTTCTTATGAAGACAGAGCAACTTTACCTTTCTTAGAGAGTACAAATCACAATTCTAGTGGTCCAGATTCAGGATTGTATCCAATTTTGTTTTGGGTGTAATAATGATTTTTAACTAACATACATCATAAATGCTTTTATTATGGTAATTAACACATGTATAACATTTCATTTGTTGGTATTTGCCCCTCTGTCACCCATATATATTGCTCAGGAAAATACTGATTCCATTTCTTAGTTAGAACACCTTTATTTTTACTTCATGATATTTGTTCTTGTATAATTTATGAGACGTGTAATGTTTTCATCATACTTACTTCACATGTGAAGTAAGTCCCAATTCCTTTAGGCCTTCTATTCTCAAATAATACCTTTCCTACTTTCTTCCTATGAAAAAAATGTGTAAATGTGTATTTATGCACACTCTCACACAGGCAGTACGTGTTCTAGAATGTATTTAGGCATACTGTGAATTCTAGAATCTGTGAAAAATCTTAATTTCCGGATTTTGTCCTTTTAGTTAACATGACATCCTACTCCATCCCCAATACCTGCTAATGACATCTTCTACTTATTTCAGATTGGAGGAAAACTCCACTATGTGTATATAAATCCTGTGAGACTTTCATCTGAATTGGCACATGCTTAAGAGCATTCTGTACCCAGCAATCATATTTGTTAATCTCATCACTGGTTTAATCGTTTGAATTGCATACAAGCTATTTATTTAAAGTTCTCTAAAATCAATATATATGGTATAGTTAAAAAATCATTTGGCCAAATGGTAGTGGCACACTCCTTAAAGCCAGCCCTCTGGAGGCAGAGACAAGTTTATGTCTGCGAGTTCAAGGCCAGCCTGTTCTACAGAGTGAGTTTCAGGACAGACAGGACTGTTACACAATGAAACCCTCTCTCAAAATGGCAAAAAGAAATCACTGTGTGTATATTTAATTGTGGTAGTTAATGAAATGAAAAACTTTTAAATTTCTATAAATGAATTGAAAATAGCAATAATGAATCTTTGTTTATATGAAATAAAAACAAAATTTTATAGGAAGTATTTTATTTATTTCATCTTATGTTTAGGGGCATCAAGGTTGATTCCATATCTTCTGTGTTCTGAATAATGCTGAAATAAACATGGGCAGACAAGTGTCTACATGCTATGCAGATTCATCTACTTTCAGAAAGTTCCACAGAGGGTGTAGATGGACCTCAAGATATTGCTGCATTTACTGACTGAATTAGATGTATGTACTTACCACAATGAGGACCTTAGTTTCTACTCATTCTAAAAACAAAAAACATGCTCATTAATTTTTTTTTGTATTTTTTTCTGAGACAGGGTTTCTCTGCGTAGCTTTGTGCCTTTCCTGGAACTCACTCTGTGAACAAGGCTGGCCTCAAACTCACAGAGATTCACCCGACTCTGCCTCCTGAGTGCTGGGATTAAAGGTGTGCACCACCACTGCCTGGCTTGGTCTTATTTCAACTATTCATTCTCACTGTAAAGTGGAACATCTTAACTGTGGTTTTCCATCATTATAGCTAAAATATTTAAATGTAATTTCATACTAATGTTGTCTTATATAATTTTAAAAAGGGAAGTAAAATATACGGGTTTTAAATAAGTCAGCATTACTAATTTTTAGTGTTGGCCATGTACTTGTAAACTGCATTCATCATGTTGAGGCAGGTCCCTTACATCCATATCATGTTCAGGACTTTTATGATTAAATTGTGTTGGGTTTTGTCATCTAATGTTTTTACTTTTTTCACGTTGATGCTATTTTATTGATTTTAAAGATAAATATGATTATATATTTTTTCTTTTCACCCCTGGGATAACATTACTTTCTATTTGCAAGAGACTTTAGGTGTGTTGTAAAGTTGTTAGTTTGAAATCTCTCCAGTATTTTTATGTAGGCAATTAGTGCTATGAACTTTCCTCTTAGTACCACTGTTTTCTTGAGTCCCACAATTATGGGTATGCAGTACATTCATTTTGACTGAAGTCTAGGATGTCATATTTTTTATTTGTCCCAATGTACTTTTCATTCACTAGAGAGTTATTCAGTTTCCATGAATTTGTGAGAATTCTGTTGCTATTGTTTATATCTTGCTTTAATTCATGATGGTCTGATATGACACAGAAAGTTATTTCAATTTTCCTCTAGCTGTTGAGACTTGCTTTGTTTCTGAGAATGTAGTTAATTTTTGAGAAAGTACCATGATGCACATAGAATGTATATTCTTTTGTGTTTTGGTGCAATGTTCTACAAATATCTGTTAGGGCCATTTCATTTAACAAACATTAGTTAAGTTTTTGTCTGGATGACCTATCTATTGGTGAGAATGGGTAATTAATCCTCCCACTATCAATGTGTGTGTTCAATATATGATTTAAGCAGTATTGGTGTTCCTCTGATGAACTTTGGTGACCTTGTCTTGGGGGCATAGATGTAAAAAATTGAAATATCCTTTCTGTGGATTTTTCCTTTGATGAGTATGCAGTGGCCTTTCTAACACTTTTGATTAGTTTTGATTTGAAGTCTTTTTTGTCAAATATTAAAATGTCTACACAACCTTGCTTCTTAGGTGCATTTACTTGAAATAAATTAATCCAACAATTTATCCAGAGGTAATGACTACCCTTGATGTTGTGGTGTGTTTCTTATATGCAGTAAAAGAATGAATTCTGTTTTTCCATCCATTCTGTCAGTGTGTGTCTTTTTTATTAGTGAATTGAGAACATTGATAGTGAGAGATATCAATGGCCAATGGTTGTTGATTCCTGATATTTTTGTTGTTGTTGTTGGTGGTGGTGGTGATGGTGGTGGTGGTGGTGGTGTGTGTGTGTGTGTGTGTGTGTGTGTGTGTGTGTTTCTCTTACTTTATTTCTGGTCTGAGATTATTTATACCTTGTGTTTTCATGGACATAATTAAATCCTTTGGTTGGTGGTTTTATCCTAGAAATTTCTTTCTGCCTCTATTACTAGATACATATTATTTATATTTTGAATTATCGTGGAATATCTTATGTTATCCATCTATAGCAATTGAATCCCTTGCTGGATTTAGTAGCCTGACCTGCTCTCTCTAGTCTCTTAGAGTCCACAGCACATCGGTATTGGCCTTTCTAACTTTTAGAGTCTCCCTTTGCAAGTCAGTATTGTCTGTATATGTTATTTGGTATTTTCCCTTTTTGCTTTTAATATGCTTTCTTTGTTTTGTATGTTTGGTTTTTTGATTGTTATCTTATAATAATAAGATAATATTAGGAAAGTTTCTCTTCTGGATCTAATTTTAGTTTTCTGTATGCTTCTTGTACTTTAGAGGCATCTCCTATTGTAGGTTAAAATTTTCTTCTGATTTTGTTGGAAATTTTTTTTGGCCTTTACTCTGTTGATTTTTTTTACATTTATATTGGTTTTTCTACAGTATCCCAAATTTACTCAATGTTTTAGTTGGTAATTTTTTAAGATATAATATTTTCTTTGATATAAATGATATAATCATTTCTTCTACCATATCTTCAATGCCTAAGATTCTATTTTCCATTTCTTCATTTATTTTGTAAAATCTTGCATCTATAGTTCCTATTCAAATTCCTAAGTTTTTTATTTCCACTATTGTCTCAATGTGTGTTTTCTTTATTACTTCTCTTTTCATTTTCATGTTGTTAACAGTTATATTATTTTCCTTCACCTCTGTATTTGTATATTCTTGATTTGTTTATGGGGTTTCTTTAAATCCTCCAATTTCTCTTTGTGTTTTCGTGGGTTTCTTTGTGGTGTTTATTCATTTCCTCTTTATAGATCTGTACCAACTTTATATAGTTTATTTTAAGGTACTTTTCATGGGCTTCATCTATCTTGAAATATTTAGAACCTATTGTAGTAGGATAACTGGGCTCTAGTGGAGATTTACCTCGCTTGCCTTTGTAGATTATTTTTATGCTTGCTTCTGGGTGTCTTGGTCTAGGAGCTTTATAGATATGGGTGCCTATTTTTAGATTTCATCTTTTTAGGTGAGTGTTTTGTTCCTTGGTTTCTCTTTCCACACTAGATTTTTGGGAAGAAAGATGGCAATGTGCTAGTTGTTTTTCTGACATGCTCTGTCTGTTATGTTCACATGGAATGACTGCTTGTGTTGGAGACCAGAATACTGGGATAAGTTGGGGGAAAGAAAATTGGAGGAGAAAAGACTATGATCTCTTGGGTAGAGCGCCCAAGAGGAAACTAGAGACAAAAACAATTTTTCAACAATGGTCCAAGATCCAGACCTGGGTGATTGGATGTCAGGAGCAGTAGGAGAGTTGTGGGTCTGCTATCTCCCCACTTGTTGCCCTTTGAGAAGCAGCCCTTGGGTTATCTGGGGATGCCACATGCTGTTGGGGGCTGATAAAATGTAACAAGTTCGGGTTTGGAGCTTATAAATGAAAGATCTTTGGGGTCCCTAGTTAATAAGGGCAGAAGGCCAGGGTGAAGACTCTCAGAAGTGTTCTGTTGCTGAGCTTGGGCTGAGTCTGGGCAATTGGATATAAGGAAACTGTGAGAGAAAAAAGGTTAATGAGAAGCCTTGCCGACCCTGCTGTATATGGATGCTGTGAGACAGCAGTGTGTGGTGAAAAGAATGTTAGAAAGGGATCTGTAGGATTCAAAGGAAATGGGAAGAGTCGGGTTATGAAGGCTGCCACAGGAGATCAGTTGTAAAACTTATGACCAGAATTGGGGAGTTAGAACTGAAAGAAAGAAGAGAAGTCTGCAGGTAGTCTATCTTGATTTCTGGGAGCCATGGCCTAATGGTTAATGGGGAATTTTTCTAACATTATTTCTATACTTTGGATATTAGCTTCTGTCAGTTGTGGAGTTGATAAAACATTTTCTTTTTTGTAATTTACTTTTTTGTCAGAATAACAGTGCTTTTACCTCAGAGAAGCTTTTAAGATTCCTAAGGTCCAATTCATGAATTATTGATCTTAGTGCCTGTCATATCATCATTCTGTGCAAAATGTCATCTCTTGTGCCAGTGAGTTCAAGACTATACCCCACGTTTTCCTCTATAAGGTTTAGTGTATCTGTATTTATTTAGAGGTTTTAATCCATTTGTACTAGACTTTGTGAAAATTATTGAAGATGGGTCTATCTGCATTCTTCTACATACAGGCATTCAGCTTGATCAGCACTATTTGTTGAAGATGCTGCATTTATTCCTGTTTACATTTCTGACTTTGTAGCTGAAGTTTTCCTGTGTCCCGCATTGTCCTCAGCTGCTCAGACCCATGTAAACACACAGTGGCTTATATTAATTAAAACTCTTCGGCTATTAGTTCAGGCTAACTACTTACTAGCTTTTACACTTAAACTGAGCCCATTTCTGTTTATCTATATGTCACCACCTTTTCTGTGGCTTTACTTCTGTGCCATTACATGCTGCTCCCTAGATGGCAGGCTGATATCTCCTGCCTTTATCTTCCCAGAATTTTCCTCATTTCCTTATCCCACCTATAATTCCTGCCTGGCTACTGGCCAGTCAGTATTTTATTTATGAACCAATTAGAGCAACACACATTCACAGCACAGAGAATGACATTTCACAGTACTTCCCTTCTCTGTCTACACAAAAAGGAAGGTTTTAGCTTTAATATAGTAAAATTACATATAACAAAACAATTACCAAAAATGAATTACAGTTATAATATCTATTTTATTTTTATTTGGCATAATTAAAGAAAATATACTGTTTATCCTACATTTGTGAGTCTAAGGTTTCATATCTAGCTTAACTTTTAGCATAAACAAGGAAAATTGTAATTATAACTATATAGTCTTCAACTACATCAAGAACTCAGCAGAATATAATATTACCTAAGTAAACAGGAAGAGCATTGTAAGGAACTTGTAAAAATCTAGAATGACAGACAGCTGTCTCCCTGGACAGTCACTGCAACTTCTGTGCAATATTGGGGCATGCTTCTTTAGCTCATAGGCTGAGAGTCTCTTAGTCACTCACTCTGTGCCCTGTAGAATTTCTGGCAGTTTCTTCTGTGAAACAGGAACCTGAATGACCATCTTGCTTTGCAAAGTTTAGTGGTCACCTTTCCAAGGATCATGTATGTCCAGTTTAAACAACATTTCCTCAAGCAGTCCAGGCAAGAGCTGTTTCTTGCCCAAGTGGCTATTTTTGCCAAGAAGAGGATAAACTCCATATGGAGTGTCTTCAATGCCCATCTTCCTCCATGAAATAAATGGGTGTTACCAGGGGCAGACTTGTCTCATTGTCCAGAAAGTCTAAGTTTTTAAGACTTTTAAATGTGATATTCTGTAGGCCTTTGAAGTGTCTGAAGATTACCCACCTAACTGAATTATATCCATGTATACCTATAAAACTTGACATGACTATAAATTTGACTATCATAGAAGACTAATTATTAATCTGTATTGCTTAATTATCCTTAAACAAGAGTATAAAAATACATAGAATATAACAAAATTAACTTTAAATTTGTATCAATACACTAAAATCTATAGCAAATTATAGCAAGTTGCTCTCTAAAAGTAGATTATATATTCTATCATTTCATCTTATCAAATCTATATCATATTCCCCCTTTTTAATTTAGAAAGATATTGACTATGACCAATAACAATATGTAACCAATCTCTAGAAATGACAAATATCCATAATCCATTTTTGGGGAATGTAGGCATAGTTATCAAGGCGACTTTCTGCTGTTTGAGGGCACTGTATTCTTATGGCGATCCTGACAAAATTGAGAATTACAGTCAAGTACTGACTAGAATAGTCTGTGACGCTATAATCTCTGAGTCAGTTGCCTTGAAGCTGATCTAGATGTTGGAACATCTGGAGACCTCTCAGGGGTCTTCCTGGATCAAATTGTATTAGGCTGGAAGCAATCCATAGGTTCTCATCTGTGAAAACTAAAGTAGAACCTCTTTTCCAAAGCAACATATGCTTAAACACAAATTTTGAAATAAATACGCCTTTGAAATATACATATTGATTTAACTGAGTGGCATTTATAATCAAATGTCTTTCTGCAGTTAAAAATCCCAAAGACAATACAGTCCACATTCTCTGTGTAATTAATATCCATCTTTACATGGCTTATTTTTATACTACCTTTACTGTCTCTTTAAAAACTTTATTTTTTAAAACTATTTCTTAGTATAACTGTCTATATTCATTTTCTTTTCTGTTCCAAGCCTATGTACATTTTTACACACATTGTAAACAGTTTAGAGTTCTATTTCATCTGAGTTTGTCTTATTATGAATCTATAATCTTTCTCTAACCAGGAGAGATTTTAAATTTTGTACTGCATGGCTAGTACAAAAAGAATGAGCCTTGGTTACTGACTCCACCCACCTCAGCTTTTAAATGTGCCCTGTATACCATGTTATCTGCTGACTCTGGGAGGCAGTGGATCCATGCCTCCATGCATCAGCATGTAGCCCAGAAAACTCTTCTATTTGTTTTTACTAGCAAAAGCTAAATCACCATGCAGCATACTGCTTGGATTGGAGATGCTTCTGTGTACCCCAATGGGACTCTGCCACACTGTGTTTCAACCCACACACTGTGAACCCACCATACTATAGCTCAAGTCTATACACAAAGAAGTCTCTGTTCTTCGGTGTCTCTATATCTCAGCACACATGACACATGAAGTAGAAAGATAATTTTGATTCCATTATTGTGTGTTTAGAAGACCTTTTTAAACTGTTTTAGGGCTTATAGATGTTTGAAGGCTCCATGTTGGTATGCTAAATGTAGATGGAAGATTTCTCCAGTCCTGCCAGGCTTTCTGTGGTCCTGTGGCCCACTGATAAAATAATTACTCAGAAACTTACATTAACTAAAACAGGCTTACTACTGACTACTTTTACACTTAAACTCAGACCATTTCTGTTTATCTATATGTCTCTACATTTTCCATGGCTTTACCTCTGTGCCATTACATGCTGCACCCTGGATGACAGGCTGATATCTCCTGACTTAGCCTTCCTCTTCCCAGAATTCTCTTCTTTTCCTCACCCTGCCTATACTTCCTGCCTGGCTACTGGTCAATTAGCAATTTATTTATCAACCAATCAGAGCAACATATATTCACAGCATACAGAAAGACATTGCATAGCATGACTTCATTATTTATTTTTTAAAGCTGTTTTAGCTTTCATGAATTTTCTATATTTTCAATGATACTTAGAATTTTCCTTTTTAGATAATTGTGTCCAAATTTTGATGGGGATTGAGTTAAATTTGTAGATTGCTTCTCTAAGCTGTCAGTGTTTACTATGTTAAACTTTATAGTTCATGAACATGTGAGAGATTTTGACCTTTTGATACTTTCTTCAATTTATTTCAATGACTTGATGTTTTTTTTAATTTAATCTTATTTTATTTTACAATATAATTAAGTTCTACATATCAGCCATGGATTCCCTTGTTTTCCCTCTCCCACCCCCTCCCATCCCCCATTCCCACCTACTCCAGGGCAAAGCCTCCCCTGAGGATTGAGAACAACCTGTTAGACTCAGTCCAGGCAGGTCCAGTCCCCTCCTCCCAGACTGAGACAAACATCCCTGCATAAAGCCCCAGGTTTCAAACAACCAACTCATGCACTGAGCATAGGACCCAGTACCACTGCCTGGATGCCTCCCAAACAGATCAAACTAATCAACTCTCTCACCTATTCAGAAGGCCTGATCCAGTTGGGGGCCCTTCAGCCATTGGTTCATAGTTCATGTGTTTCCATTCATTTGGCTATTTGTCCCTGTGCTTTATCCAACCTTGGTCTCAACAATTCTTTGTCATATAAACCCTCCTCTTTCTCGCTAATTGGACTCCCAGAGCTCCACCCGGGGCCTAGCCATGCATCTCTGCATCCAGTTCCCTCAGTCAATGGATGTGGTTTCTAGCACGATAATTAGGGTGTTTGGCCATCCTATCACCAGTGTAGGTCAGTTCCTGTTGTCTCTCAACCATTGCCAGCAGTCTGTTGTGGGGGTATCTTTGTGGATTTCTGTGGGCCTCTCTAGCACTTTTCTTCTTCCTATTCATATGTGGTCTTCATTTACCATGGTCTCCTATTCTTTGTTCTCCCTCTCTGTTCTTGATCCAGCTGGGATCTCCCACTCCCCCAAGATCTCTTTCCCTCGACCCTTGCCCTTCATTAGTCTGGCTCATGTCCAGGCTGTTCATGTAGTTTTTTATTATAGAAGTCTTTCACTTGCTTAGTTAGTGTTACCCCAGGAAATTTTATGCCTTTAGCTATTGTGATAGTTAGTGTTTCCCTGTTTTTTTATTCCTCAGCCCATTTGGCATTTGTACGTACAAAAACTACTGATTGTTGTGAGTTAATTATATCCCCCTTTCCTTTGCTTAAATTGTTTATCAGACATAGGAAATGCCAGGTGGCATTTTTAGGGTCATTTATGAATTAATTCATATCACCAGCAAATATTTGTTTTCAAATTCTTCATTTAGAATTTCTAGCTCATTCGGTTTTCCAGTAATTCTAGGTAAGATATCAAATGCTATATTGAAAAAGTATGTAGGGAGTAGACAACTTTGTCCTCTTTCTGATTTTAGTAGGTTTAATTTGAGTTTCTTTCCATTTAAATTGATATGGGTTATAGCCTTGCTGTAAACTACCATCATTAGGTAGACATATGTCCCATGCATCCCTAATTTTTCCAGGACTTTTATCATGAAGGTGTTCTGAAAGTTTGTCAAGTTTTCCTTTTTGTAACTGAGGCAATGATGCTTTGTTTTTATTTTTCTGAGTTTTGTGGAATACATTTGTTAATATACATTTTAATATATTGAAACATTCTAGCATCCTTGGGGTGAAGTCTACTGAATATGATAGTTAATGTTTTGATGTATTCTTGGATTTGGTTTGGATTTATTTTATCTATTTTAATGAATATTTTTGTATCAATGTTTACAAAGTAAATTAGTATGTAATTCTCTATCATTGTTATGTCTTAATTTGGTTTGAGTATCACTGTGATTATAACTTCATAAAGTGAATTGAGCAATGTTCCTTCTTCTCTGTTTTGGTATAATTTAGGAATGTTGGCATTAACACTTTTTGAATGTCTGGTAAAATTCTCGACTAAAATTATTTGTTTCTGCATTTTTTTAGTTAGGAGAATTTAATGGCTGCTTCTATTTCACTATTTCTTTGAGTCCTATGTAAACTGCTTACCTAACTTTGATTTAAGTCTGGTAAGTGGAATGAATGCATTGAGGACACTATCCATTTATTTTAGATTTTCTATGTGGGGGAGTATAAGTTTTTGAAGTATGTCCTTATGATTATCAGGACTTTCTCTTTGTCTGTTGTTAATTCTCCTCCCCTTATATTTCACATTTTGTTAATTTGAATATACACACTTCACATTTTACATAATTTGGAATATGGGTTGTACATATAGATTTTCTCTTTCTTTCATTGACTCTTTCTGTACTATTTTATTTGATTGTGTTTTGTTGATTTTGTCACTCAGCTTGATTATTACTTCTGTCTACTACACCGTGGTGTTATTTCTTTTTGTTCTAGAGCTTTCTAGTGTGCTGTTAAAAACTAATATGAAACTAATTCTTTTTATGTAGGCATGTAGTGACATAAACTTGGCTCTTACAAAGGCTATCATTATGTCTAATGTGTTTGTGTACACTGTGTGTTCATTTTCATTGAATTCTAAAATGTCTAAAATTTCTTTTTCCTATTTTGATCCATTTTTAATTCATTAGAGAACTGTTAAGGTTCCTTGATAGTTTAAGCTTTATGTTGTTGCTGTTGTTTTATATCCAGCTTTAATCCATAATGATCTGACAGAATGTGGTGAGTTTTTTTAATATTCATATATGTATTGTAACTTCGTTTATTTATAAGCATATCGTCAATTTTGGAGAAAGATTGAGGTGCCACAAAGAAAGATCATTGAGGTGCCAAAAAGAGTGTATAATATTTTTTGGTTTTGTGAAATGCTCTGTAATATCTGTTATGTCTATTTAGTTTACAAATTCTGTTAGCTCCAAGATGTCCCTGTTTATCTTTTGAGTGACTGACCTGGCCACGGGTAAAAGTAGGGTACTCAAGTTTCCCACTGTATGTGAAACTTTAGTAGTAATTATTTTGCAAACTTGGATACCCTTGTTTTGAGGCCAAATGTGTTAAGGATATAAATGTCATCTTGGTAGTTATTTCCTCTGATGAGTATATTGTACCCTTTCCTATTTCTTCAGATTAGTTCTGATTTAAATTCTGTTTTGTTTTATATTGAAGTGAATATACAAACTTGTTTTTTAGGTCCATTTTCTAGGAATATCTTTTTTCAACTTTTATGCTGAGGCAATGTCAATCCTGGATTTTGAGGAGTCTTTATTGGATTCTATAAATAGATGGGTCATATTTTCACATCCATTTTGTTATGAGTATTCTGAGTCTCTTTTTTTCAGGGATTTGAGACCATTCCTATTGAGAGATATGAATGAGCAATGAGTGTTGATTTCTGTTATTGTGATTTAGTCATTGCAGTTTTTGGTGGCTGTGTGTTGCCTGGTAGAAAAATTTTTGACATCCTGATTGAATTGTCTACTGAGGTTATCATGTAAAATATATTTTTAGATATTGGGAGCTGAAACTGATTAATGAAGATAGAACATGTAGGTGGAATCTGAAGAGATACATTGAAGCAAACAAATCAGGTTTTCCCATCAATATTTCTTAGTCCCATAGGAATGAATTAAATAGTCAGGAAAATGTAGCACAGAATGTCTGTTATAAAACTGTGTTTGGTAATGGGTTATTTGACTGGGAAGAATGGAAGGAGAAGTAAATATCTGTGGATAGCTGTCAGCTTTTCTGGCTACAGTGTCTTGAGTGTTTCCTAGGTTTAGTTGTACAGGTTGCATGACTGGAATAAACCGTAGAGTATGGAATAGGATATTTGGTGGGGGAAGATCTTTGTGAACCACTGAAGAAGTTGATGTGGCTAGCAGAAGAGGGTATTCAGCTACAGAGCTGGGCACATGACATGGTATTATGTTTTTTGAGGAACTGAAGGAAAGGTGAATGTTCACAGTTACCTTTTATGTTTCCCTGGCTGGAGTGGGCTGTGAGTATCCAGGATAAGTCTCCTGGAATTTGGGGCAGTGATAATGCAATGAGTGATAGGAGGGAAATTAGAAAGAGAAATTTTCTGTGTTCCACTGGCAACAGGGCCAGAGGTAGAGAATTGAGTCCACAGCAGGTAGAGTGCTGCTGAGCTAGGGAAGAGATTGTGAGATTGAGTTTGATGGAGTGGAGGGAAAGGAAGGATCTGCAGTTAGTCAAATAGCATGCATGGTTTGATGGAACAGGTGGAGCAAAATATACTTGATGAGGGTTTATAGTATAGGATCCAACACAGGCCCATAATGTAACTTGGGAAGCATTATGAGATGCATCTGAATACATTTACTTTGAATTTTTACTTAATTTTTGCTAATTGACTATTTAGAAAAGTTATTACAACACATATTTTAAACAATGTGTAACATTTCATGGGCAGATGAACAAATGACTATTCGCCACATATAAAAGACCAGTGATGGAGCAAGTCAATGTTTCAACACAACCCTATACTTGTCAATCAAGTCTTTACTTAGTAAAATGCCTGCCAACAAAAGTCTAGGCAGGCCACTTACATGGTGAACCCCAAGCCTCCTATTCTCTTGATACCAGCCCATCCTAGTCCCTCTTTTCCATTCCCCTTTCCACAATATTGCAGGCCAACCTATATCAGATTCTCCCAGCTCTACCAGAGACCAAAATGGCCCCCAGAATTCCAGGTAGGCAATCTTGGAATCTCCCCTGCTTTACTTGTCCACAAAATGCTTTTGCCCATTTCCAACACCCCAGACCACAGTGCTTCAGACCAAAAACTTTGTGGGTGAATACCTACTCAACCGGAGAAAATGCGGGATTGTAAAAAGTCCATGTTGGTGACCATTCTCTTTACTATCCCACATTTTGATGTCCTGACCCACACCATATCCACAATCTCAATCCCTTCTTCATCAAAGTCTCCATGCTCAACTTGCAGAGAGTACCCTTGCTGGAACAGAAGCCAATCTGGACACCAGAAGTTTTTCACACAAGTTGTGTGGAGATGCCTTGAGGAACATCAGGACACATTGGCCAGAAGACAAAAAAGAAAACAGAAACAAAAGAACCAAACACTTATACAAATAAGAAGAACTTTGAATAAGCATCTAGGCCTTTAATTATCATAAACTCAGAGGCCTAGACACAAAATTGTAAGTATACAATCAACAACAGCTGACGCATCATGTCATCCCCAATGCCAGCTATCTTACTACAGCAAACCATGACTATTCCAACACAATATAATCAAAACATTAAACATAGAGAACAAAGGAAGAATATTAAATGGTACAAGGAAAAAGGTGAAGTAACATATGAATGAAGAAAGGAAATGTTAAATCTAAAATATCCTTGACACATAAAAAGAAAGAAAAAGAAGTGTAACTATAGCTTAAATCACCCATTGACTCTTAGATATTGGTAGTAAGAGATTTCAATATCCCACTCTCTCCAAAGGACAAGTCATCAGGACAAAAGCAAAGCAGAGTAATATTCTTGCTAACAGACATTATAACCAAAATACCTAAGAGATATCTACAGAACATGGCACTCAAACACAAAAGGATATTTCTTATTTTCAGAACCTCATCGAACTTTTTCCAAAATTAACTAAATACTTGGTCACAAAGCAAGTCTCAAATAAATCAAGAATGTTGATACAACCCCTTGCAACCCAACAGACTACCACAGATTAAACCTAAACTTTAACAATAAGAGAAAAAACAGAAAGCTTTCAAACTCATGGAAAATGAACTGCTCTCTAATGAATGACTAGGGAATTAAGACAAGAATAAAGAAATTAAAGACTTCATAGAATTAAATGAATATGAATAGAACAACAGAGAATTGAATGAGAAACACATGGTATATAAGCACAAAGTTTTTCAGTAGTAAAGAAATGAAGATAATTATTGTGGGTTTTTGGTAGGAAATTAAATGCAATTGGAATAATCATATTAATCATATTAAGCAAATCACAGAATAAAAAACCCACTTTTTTCTCAAAAAGAAGTCTTGGGGGAAGTAGGAATACAGGGAGCATACTTCAACATAATAAAGGCAATTTACATCAATCCCATAGCCATAGCAAATTAAATGAAAAGAAAGAAACTCAAAGTAATCCTACTAAAATCAGGAACAAGACAAAGCTGTCTATTCTCTTTATGTCTTTTCAATATAGTATTTGAAGATTTAGCAAGAACAGTAAAACTACTGAAGGAGATCATGATGTTACAACACACACACACATACACACACACACACACACACACACACTGCTACACACACACATACTGACATCCGAATGGATATACATAAATAATACAGGCATATACTCATTTCTACACACTCAGGTACATGCCCAGACACACAGATAAACATACTGGCACCCATAAACAGAGAGACATATACATTCAAACAAACACACAGAAAGTGAAACACACAAAATACATCCACAGGCCAACACAAATATGCATAATCTCCAAAATACACAGAGTGAGAGATATACAGATATAAACAAATATACAGAGAGACATTGACACAGACAAATTTATGCCCATATCCAAAGACATACTCACAGACACACACATGCACAGCAACAAATACATATATATGTATGTGCAAGCACATACACAGAAACATGCAAAACACACATGTAGACCCATGCACTAACTAATTCATGTAGGAAGATACACACAAAAACAAACACTCATACAAAAAGACATTGTCATAAGGCAAAGTTATGATCACTTCTACAAATAAACAGATTTGCAACTAGGCAGATGCTCACATGTATATAAAGCAACACAGACACATACACAGAAACACACAAACATACCTCCATGCACAGTGACAATATTCGTTCACATACACAAGCATGCATGTATGTACTGAAATGAATCATAGCAAATTACTTATAAAATTACTCTCAGAGTTATAAATGAGGTCCTTAGAGCATAGAGTGGGAGCAGAAACAGCCAAGGACACGTGTGAAAACCATCTCCTACACTGATTAGAATATGGTTGAAAATTAATAAATGAAGGCTCATATTCTCAAAATGGAGAGCATTAATGTCTTAGGACTGATTTGTTTTCAGTATAGGATGGGGTGAAGATATTCAGGTGTTTTGTAACATAATCATTGATTTTCATTGATAATTGATTTAATTTCCTTTGCATTAGAGACATATAGTAATGGCTAGATTTATTTCCTCAACAAGAAAAAAATGTTTAGAAATATATTTCATGAATATTTCTTAATACATTAGATTTGAGCATCTAAGAGATTGTTAAGCACTATGACACTGACAACACCAAATAACATCCAATACAAGAAACACTACCTTCAAGAAGTTAAAGGATTTTTTTCCTATTTTCCATTAGCTGAATATCTTCTTGCTGAAAAAATAAAACATCTCATACAGGGATTGGGCCACAGCATACAAAGCATTGTATACATCATAACTGCCATCGATAAAGGCCAAATCAAAATTCTGCACCATTAGCCATTGTAAGGAGGCATTGCATGAGCAGTTCTTCTGTGCCTTAGACTTAGATGCTGTGACTTCACAGTTAAATTTTATCCACCCAGCCTTGCCAGGTATTCATCTGAGTATGTGAGATGGATGAATATCTGGACAAAAAATTTAAAGTCAGAAATCTCAGCATGGTGGTGTTTCATGGAAATTTGCTGAGCCTCTGTGTGTTTATTTGTGACCAAGCAGCTGCAGGACACAGGAAAACTTCTGTCTACAGTGTTGTGTGAGAGCTAGAGTCACAATGAATGAGTTAAGTGTGAAGTCTATCTTATGTGCAGTATCATCCCACTGTGAGTTGGGGATCCATATTCTGTGTATATCTGGAGATTGCCACATCCTAAAGTTCACCCCTTGAGTACTGTCCATGTCACCATAAACAATAACTACATTTGTGGATGATGTCTTGATTTGGTTATAATACACTTTAGCTCTTGGCATGTATAAATGAAGGTTGCCTGGGATCATGCTCATGAAGGTGAAGTAGACTGTATTTTTCTATCTCTGTTCTCAAATGTAAGAGAAATTGAGTAGCCTGATCATTGTCTGGGATGGCCAGCCCAATCCAATTACAATTGAAGAAAAGTATCAATGAGATCATGGCCAGGGCTATATATGTATTTTGGGGGCCATCTGGTACAGATAGGGAAACTGATAATTATCAAACAAGATAAGATGGAAAGAAAGGTCCATAAGTAAGTTCTGAAGGACCTACGACATAGGAAGCAGCATGAGGTATCATGCACTGCTAAGAAATTATAAGCAGTGTTCTAGAAAATTCCCTTATTACTTCTTCCCTTATCACTGCTTCACACAAGGAAATGTGGAAGTCCAATCAAGTCTCTTGAACTACACAGTTTAACGTAAGTGTGATGCCAGTTTCTGCCTCACAAATCTTAGCACCAATGGAGACAAGATTTCTTGCAGAATCACACCCTCCAAAAGAAAAACTTATGTGCTGTGATTTGTAGATGTCCAGTAATGTTCCAATTATTGCAGATGCTGCCCAGTAAGGTCCTGTAAGCACTACTGTATACCTGATTTCTTCATTACAGACACAATTAGGGGGAGTTCCATGATTTTGTTCAGAAAAATTAATGAGATTGTGTAATTGTGACACAGTATTATACTTTCTGCTAGTAATTCAAATACTACAGATATATTTGGTAAAAGATCATGGTTCTTGTTGATTTCATCAATGGAAATAGATAAGTCCAGGCTAAACTTGTAGGTTACAGTTGATGTTCTGTAAATTGAACAGTGTTTCTTGTGGACAAAAATCTACAGATGATCATTTGTAGTCATGATGAGGATTATCTTGTATTGGATAGTGTTCCCAACCATCTACGATGATTGAAACAAATCTTCTCTGTTGTGAGGTTGGGATGACATAAGAAGCTGGAAGCTTGCAAAAGCTTTAAAAGTTCATGAGAATGCATCTCCCATTATCAATATAAGACTTTGCATTTTGCACAGAGAGGGCTGTCCATCTTTGGTTTTTGAGTGCTTGCTCAGAAGGTAAATACAAGGGCACAGCCTTGACCAAACAGTAAACCTGATCATGAATTCAATTTGAAATTATTCAACACTATGAAAAATACATGTACTGCAAGAGCAGTTTCTGGTAATTTTAAGGAAACAAACTGAATTAGATAAGGCATTCAAATCATGACTGGTAAGTGCTCAGTAGTGTTTCTCAGGCAACATTTGGCCCCTATACTTATAATTAATTTTAATTAGTGGGTAATATAGTTAACATATTCCCTCAAGTCCATCTTCATCCTGTTCTTTTCTTTCTGGTTTATCTATTGCAGGCTCAAAATGTTTTTTCAAAAGATTTATTTTTAAATAAATAAATACTACAATATATTTGGTAAATTCATTCATCTGTATGTATGGACATGAGAAATACTCATTGAGGCCATACGAGGGCCATGAGTTCCATTGTTTTGAATGACACATGGCTCTAAAATGGACTGGCCTCAAATTCACAGAAATACACCTGCTCTTTTCCTGAATGCAGAGATTAAGTGCATATACCCAGTATTCTTCATGTATTTTGTGTTTACAGAAGTATGTTCAATGTAAATATACTTGGTGTATCTGTCTAACATAAATTTTCTTATAGAGAGTACACTTTATATACATTTCTAGTTACAAATACACAAAACTAGCATTGTATTGAGAACTAGGGTCATCTAGAAATTGCAGTGAGATATATTTGTAAAATGAAAGAATATAAAGTATATGATGTGTATGAAATATTTATGAATTTTGAAAATAAAGATTGTCAGAAAGTTAGTAGGAGTAGAACAATAGCATTTTTGTTTATATTAATACTTATATTAATAATTATAATTAATAATAATAAATACCATATCTTCTTATTCACTTTGTATCATCTGACCAATAAAAATCAAACTCAAACAAATATACTCTTTCATTCTGAATAATTCTCTCAGAGTTAAATACAATCTCTTTCCCACATAGAAATCTACCACTGTAGTATCTTTGTGTATAAATATATTTATCTATACATTTGTTGAGCAAAAATATCTTAGAATATTCTTTGTTACCACATGAAAAAATGTCTTTGAAATTTTCAGCAACAGTTAACAGGAATTTGATATTATAACTTATGAATCTGAAACACTAACTCCTGCACACTAAACATTAAGAAACATCAATGACTTGAGCTGTTAGAGTTGCCTACTGGACTAAAGAGCTATGTTTTGAAACAACTATCAGAAATACACAAAATAAAATGTGTATTGTGCCCAAATTGGTAAAATATGTAACTATAATTAGTAAAATTACAGAAAGAGAAACAGAGGAGGTTAGTGTGATATAAGTGTCAGGGAAAAAACAGCTTAGTCATAAAGGGAAGAGACACATTACTCTTAAATAATGGCAAAGATGAACTGGTAGGTAGCTGTTCCCAAATGTTGCCAAGTATCACATGCCACAGCTCTTATTCAGGGAAGTGACAATGAGAGTAAGCAGTCGTCATGTTAGTGACAGCTTTACATTTCAAAAAATGAAAATATATCTTTTATAGTCTACATATTCCTTCTTTACCTATAGAGAATGTGAAGAACTAGACTATGAATTTAAAGGTCAGTATTTATGCATGTATATAAGTGAAGTATAGAGAAACAGGAACACATATGACCTTCAGAGTGGACAGGTCTCCTACTTCATTCTTGATGCAGCTTTAGAAGTCACAATGTGACCACATGCAGAGCATCTGAGAGAGGAACTGAATAGCTATGGAAAAATTCTCTGGAGCTAGTTTTGATGCAAATAATATTTGTCCTAGCACATGCATTAGGAGTGACATAGTGATCAAAGGGTCATCACAGACTCTACTTGACAGTCATTTACTTACACTCATTTAGAATGATAGTCATTGAGTAGATTGGGGTTTTGTTCTGTAAGACACCACCAGCTACTGTGCTGTGGAAACTGTCAAGAGGAGGGCTATATGTGATGGAACAAGATAAAGAGCCCTTTCTTTACTCAGCTTCCAGCCTTTTCAGTAGCGGGAAAACTGGGAGAAAAACAAAACACTCTCTGGACAAATTTAAAGCAGAAAAAGAGCATTGAGTCTCTAAAAGAACTTGAGGTCATTTCATAGTTTTCAGATTGGGTATCAGGACAAATATACAAAGCATTGCTCTGACTCTCATCTTCCTACCCACAATGAAATATTCATGATGACATTTACATGGAAAATATAAAGGAGCTTACTGTATATTAAGAATGTGGTTGAAATAATCTTTCTCCACAGGCCACTGCAATCTTATAAGGAAGAAGATACAACATGTCAACAGATCTCCATCCTTGTCTTTATTCTGCTTCATTCTCCAAAAGCATCTGGGATGAATAATACTGGACACAGGTATTGGAATGTTGAGGAGTAAGAACAGAAAAATCAAAGTAAACATCTTTGTCCTACTTGAAGCCTGGTCAGTGTGTATTGTGAAATGCTATTAAAATTAGCACATTATATGGGCACACATATTCCCACCTGTTTTTTTTCTCTATAGCCAAAGGACTGGCTATTTGTGATACACAATCCCTTTTTTCCAGATGGTTCTTCCCCCTTGTAGGATTCTTGGACACTCCCTTCCCTGGGGCTCTACATCTGATGCTCATGTAATTAAATTTGGTTGATAAATATATATGAGGAGAGTTCAGCTAGTTTCATGACATCACTCATAGTTGTGAAAATCAAGGCTCTTTGGAGGATGCCATTTTGAGAAAACTTGATCCCTGGACTGTTTGAACAATCTGTGTATTTTAATGCCTTTAGAAATTACGTCAGTAGATTTTGGCAGATGTTTCACATTGATACATGCTGTAATGATTCAGGAAGGACTCACAAAGTCAACATTTCTGGTTATACAATGGGAATTGTATTATGAAGTCCCTTTCAGGGAAAAGCAGCTCCATTTTTAGAGCAATTGAGTTCCACACAGCATGCAGATTGGGACCTATACTACTCCAATAACAGTTACAGAATATCTAAACAAATTCTGTGCTTCCACTGTGTTGAGAACAAATAATCAGGCAAAATTGCAAAATTTCCTGAATCCTGCTGTTCTATACCTATACAGCTCATTGCATATGTACTGTTGCACTTATATTACAATTTTTTTAATATTCAACAAGATCCATAGAGATCATCTGTCCTACACATCAATTACTAAACAAGATCTCTCACTGATCCTCCAAATCAATCCTTATTACAGAGAAGATAAAGTAAATACTTGATTTCTAAAACATCATCTCCTTCCCCAAGCCTCACATCATTGCTGTGTCCTATTTAGTATCTGAGATGAGGCACATAGGGCTAATGTTCTTATCTGCATCTGATTGTCCATTAATAATAAATATTTAAATAGTGCATGACCTCTGGATTTGCGATGAACTAACCTAGGGGCATAAGATGTGTGAATAGAGCAATGAGACAAGAAAAATCTTTCATAGGAAGACAGGAAATTCACCTTTTATGAAGTGTGAAAATAAAAATTCCACTTGTCCATTTTAGGTATTGTATCCAGCTTTGTTTTGTGTGGCATAATTATTTTTTTAATTAATATACAGCATAACGGATTTTTATTCTGGCAATTTACATATGTGTCATGTGTTTTAGTTGGTATTTTCCCCCTCTCACCAACATCAGTTGTTCATCTTCCTCATTGTAAGAAGTTTCCTTCTGACTTCATGATGTTTTTTAACATATTGAATTAATGAGACAGGTGTGATATTTTCTTTATACTGGCTTCACTGAGTTCCCAATCTCTAGTTCTTTAAGGCCTTAAATTGTCAAATAATTCCTCTCCTACCTTAAATGTTTTAATGTATGTACACATACACATGTACACATAAACTGACAATCACACACACACACACACACACACACACACACACACTATTATATGTATAGTCAGAAAAGCATGAATTTACAGAGACTGTTTATGTAACATGATGACCTCCTAATTCATCCCCAATTCCTGCTAATGACATCATTTAATTCTTGTATGCTGAAGACAACTCCATTATATGTAAATAAATCCTATGTTGCTTTCCTCTGAATTCTAATATGTCTAATAGAAGTCTGAACCCAATAATCTTATTTGTAAAATTTTATAATTGATTTCAGTCATTTGGAAATTATATAGAATCTATTTATTTAAACTTCCCTAAAATTCATGTATATGGCATAGTTAAAAATCACTGTGTATACATTTAAATATGGTAATTCATGGGAAAAAACTTCAAAATTCTAATAATGCATTGCAAATAACAATAATGAATCTTTATTCATATACAAATAATATTACAAAATTTTAGCTGAATTTTTTTTATTTCCTGATCTGTGGACAGGCATCAAGTGGGACTCCATATCTAGCAAATGCTGAAAAATAATGGAATAAACATTGGCAGAAAAGTATCTGTGTGCTATGCTTACTTGTGTATTTTCAGAAGGTTACATGAGGAATGTGGTTGGACTATAAGACAGTCCTACATATACTCACTGAAATAGCAGTCCTACATGCTTATTAATTTATTTGGACATATTTTCTAGACAACACCTTTTGTCTACATTTCCAGGTCCACTAACAGAGCATTTGCAATCTACTGAGAACAAGTAACATCTGGAAATTATTTGAAATGTTTCATGCTAGTATTATATGTTTGTAAAATAGATGAATAGAAAGTATAAGATGCATGGAAAATATTTTCCATACATGTTATACCAAATTATGAATCAATCATTCAGAACAAAATAGTATGTTTGAGCTTGACATTTAATGGTCATTTAATATGAAATGAGTTGGAAAACATGGGAGATATTATTCTTCCCATAAATATAAATAAAAAATGGTATTGTTGTGTTACAACTAACTTATTAACCAAGTTTTGTCTGTTGGAGACTTGCTTCTTTTCCTGAGTGTTGAAGTGGTAGACTCATTAAAATGAACTATAGTAAAAGAATGTTGCCTTTCCACCTTGTAAAACTTAATCCCTTCCACAAATATTCTTTTCCCACATGTACTTACATCATTACGAAAGCAAATATCAGGTATTTTGGTATCAAAGTTTTTTTATTCTATTTGGGTCCACAGTTTTTGAAACTGTTTTTTTTTTTTGGAGACAGGGTGATGGCATAGCATTTAAGAACAGCAGTTAGTCCTGGATAGGGCAAAGATTTGATTTCCAGCACAAATATCATGGTTCACAACTGAGTGTAACATAAGTTATAAGAGATTTGAATATAAAATACATTTGGGTAACTCTAGCTAAGCAAGTGAAAGATCTGTATGATAAGAACTTTAAATCTCTGAAGAAAGAAATTGAAGAATATATCAAAAAATGGAAAGATCTCCCATGCTCATAGAAAGGTAGAATAAACATAGTAAAAATGGCAATCTTACCAAAAGCAGTCTACAGATTCAATGCAATTCCCATCAAAATCTCAACACAATTCTTCACAGACCTGGAAAGAACAATACTTAACTTTATATGGAAAAACAAAAAAATCTAGGAAAGCTAAAACAATCCCATATAATAAAGCAACCTCTGGAGGCATCATTATCCCTGACCTCAAGCTCTGCTATAGAGCTATAGTAGTAAAAACAGGTTGGTACTGGCTTAAAAACTGACATGTGGACCAATGGAATCAAATTGAAGGCCCTGATATTAATCCACACATCTATGAACATATGACTTTTGACAAAGAAGCCAAAACTGTACCATGGAAAAAAGAAAGCATCTTCATGAAATGGTGCTGGCATAACTGAATGTCAACATGTAAAAGATTACAAATAGATCCATATATGTCACCCTGCACAAAACTTAAGTCCAAGTGGATCAAAGACCTCAACATAAATCCAGTTACACTGAACTTGATAGAAGAGAAAGTAGGAAGTAGTCTGGAATGCATTGGCTCAGGAGACCACTTCCTAAATATAACACCAGTAGCACAGACACTGAGAGCAACAATTAATAAATGGGACCTCCTGAAACTGAGAAGCTATTTTAAAGCAAAGGACACGGTCAATAAGACAAAGCAACAGCCTACAGAATGGGAAAAGATCTTCACCAATTCCACATCTGACAGAGGGCTGATCTCCAAAATACATAAAGAACTCATAAATCTAGACTTCAAAATAATGAACAATCCAATTAATAAATGGGCTACAGAGTTTAACAGAGAATTCTCAACAGAAGAATCTCAAATGGCTGAAAAACATTTAAGGAATTGCTCAACATCCTTAGTCATCAGGGAAATACAAATTAAAACAACTCTGAGATACCATCTTATACATGTCAGAATGGCTAAGATCAAAAACACCGAAGGCAGCTTATGTTGGAGAGGATGTGGAACAAGGAGAACATTCCTACACTGTTGGTGGGAAGGCAAACTTGTACAGCCACTTTTGAAATCAGTATGGCGGTTTCTCAGAAAATTGGGAATAAGTCTTCCTCAAGACCCAGCTATACCATTCTTAGGCATATATCCAAGGAATGCTCAATCATACCACAAGGACCCATGCTCAACTATGTTCATATCAGCATTATTCATAATAGCAAGTACCTGGAAACAACCTAGATGTCCCTCAACTGAAGAATGGATAAAGAACATGTGGCACATATACACAATGGAGTACTACTCAGTAGTAAAGAACAATGATCTCATGAAATTTGCAGGCAAATGGATGGAACTAGAAAATACCATCTTGAGTGAGGTGACCCAGACTCAGAAGGAAAAACATAGTATGTACTCACTCATAAGTGGATACTAGATGTGAGGGATGGGATGGCCAAACTGCAACCCACAAATCCAGAGAGGCTAGCTAACAGGGAAAGACCATGGGAGGGACATATGGATGACCCTATGAAGGATAGGTGGATTAGATACATGAGTGGACTGGGGGTGGGGGGTGGCAGAGGGTGAGGAGTGGGGGATGAGAACACAGGGAAATAGGAGCATCAAGCTGGAACAGGTACAGAGTGGGAGGGCATGGAGGAAGATACCATGATAGATGAGGACATCGTGGGAATTGGAGGAAGCAGGGTGCTGGGGAGGCTTTCAGGAATCTACAAGGATGACCCCACCTTGGTCTGCTGGCAGTGGTTCAGAGGGTGCCTGGACCTGTCTACTCTGGTGACCAGTTTAGCAAATAACCTAACTGTCATCATAGAGCCTTTGTCTAATGACTGATGGAGGCAGATGCAGAGATCCACGACTAGACACCAGGCTGAGCTCTGGGAATCCAATTGATGAGAGAGAGGAGAGATACTGCAGGCAAGGGTCGTCGAGATCATGATGGAAGGATGTGCAGAGATGACAGACCACACTAGTGGAATGGTGTACTGGTGGCCATGGGACTGGACTAGACCCTCTGGACATGAAAGATGGTCGTTTGGCTTGAACTGTTTGGGGGGCACCCAGGCAGGGAGATCAGAATCTATCCCTGGTGCATGGGCAGGCTTCTGGGAATCTGGGGGCCTGTGGTGTGACACCTTGCACAGCCTTAGTGCACTGGGAAGGGGCTTGGACATGCCTAGGCTCAGTGAGCTGGGCTCTACTGACTCCTCATGGGAAACCTCAATTTGGGGGACTTAGGGATGCGGGGTGGCTTGGGGAAGAGGGCTGGGGGTGGGAGGAGGGAGGAGGAGGGATCTGTGGATAGCATGAGGAGTGAGTAGAAAATTTCTTAATAAAGAAAAAAAAAGAATCAGTGACAGTCCTTTAAACTACTGTTAGGAATCCCACAAAAACGCCAAGCTACTTGACCATAACATATATGTGGTGATCTAAGTGAGACTTGTACAGGTTCCCTGATTTCTGTGAGCCTCTGTAAGTTCAGGTCAATTGATTCTGTGAGCCATGTTTCCTTGGTGTCCCAGATTCCTTGATTTTTCCAATCCTTCCTCCCCCTCTTCCATAGGATTCCTCAAGTTCTGCCTAATGTTCTGCTTTGGGATTCTGCATATGCTCCCATCACTTGCTGAATGAAGTCTCTCTTGTCTCTTGATGATGATTCTGTTAGGCTCTGGTGCCAGAAATTCTGGATGCAGATCCAACTGTAGGTTGAATGTTTTGCAGCTGTGTTCATGTCCCAGTCCCTCCACTTGAGGCCTTTATCAAGATTCAAAACCAGAAAGATACACAGTGAAAAGAAAATTATGGATTTATTTTTCTGGTGATCATAGGCAAATAATACAGTAAAACACCCTTTAACATATTTCAATAACACATCAAAATGTAACTCATCCTTGACAAGTCAATTTTAATCTGAACATGCAGGAATGCTTTAACATGCATCAGTCAATAAATATAATTCACCACACAATGATCTCATGATTAGAAATTTCATGATTGTGTCAATACATATGGAAATCCAGCACCTATTTATATTTAAAGCCCTGGAGGGATTATGGATTGAGATTGGAACATATCTCAATATAATAAAGGCTAAGTATGGCAAACCTATAGTTAAACATCATGCTAATGGAGAAAAATATTCCTAAAGATATCATAATCAAGACAGTGGTAATCAGAAAACCTTTCTCCATGCCAAGTAACCAAGGTTGGAATTTCTGGTAGATAAACAAGGCAAGTAAAGGACAAATACAAGTAAGTAAGAGAAAGTCAGAATATTCATCTTTGCAGGTAATCTGATTAAATACTTAAGGTATTCAGAAGATTTCATGGAACAATTCCTAGGGCTGATAAACAGTTTCATGTAGGCAGAGTTTTCCTGTCCCAACAGCCTGGTCCCAAATAACCACTTAGAGGCTTGTGACTAGCTCTTACCTTTAAATTAACCCATTTCTATTAATCTATATTTTATCATATGGCTTATGGCTTTACCTGTCCTCTAGTATCTCTTGTTCCTTCAGTGGCTGGCTGGTTTCTCCCCAGACATCACTGTTCTTCCCAGTCCTTAGTTTGGTTTTTCCACCTATACTTATTCTGTCCAGATATTGGCCAATCAGTTTCTTTATTAGACCAGCTACATTGACATATATTCACACAGCATAAAAGAATATTCCACAGCAGTTTCAGGTAGTGGCAGGTTATAATGATTATATAAAAAAATCAAAAAACCCTCCTCTATAACAGTGAATAACATGCTGAGTCAGAAATAAGGGGAGAAATTTCATATCCCATAGGTTCCAAAATTATTTTTGAATAAAGATCATCAAAGGTATTACAATTATCTATAATGAAGCTCTATAACACTGATGTATAAATTGAAGACATTAGAAGATGGAAGTAACTCCAATCCTCCTTGGTGCAAAACATGAATATTGTGAAAATGGACATACATTTAAAGGAAACTATGGATCCTGTATCTCAATGAAAACTCCAGTGCTACTCTTTAAAAAAACTGTCTAAGTCATCTTGTTCAAAAAGAATCAATATGGATGAATGAATATCCATGCTCACAAGTTACAAAGCAGAACCTTAATAAACAAATGATCATAGCAAAGTAGTTATAATAAATAGAAAAGGGACATAGATAAAAGTTAGACTCCTGGATCGACCTGGTAGACTCAGTCCCGCCAGGTCCAGTCCTCCCCTCCCAGACCGAGCCAAGTGTCCCTGCATAGGTCCCAGGATTCAAACAGCCAACTATGCAACGAGCCCAGGACCCAGCACCAACACAGCTGCCTCCCAAACAGATCAAGCCAAATGACTGTCTCACCCGTTCAGGGGGCCTGATCCAGTGGGGTGGGGGGGAGGGGGAGGGGGGCGAGAGTGGGAGAACAGGGGAATCTGTGGCTATTATGTTGAACTGAATGATGTTGTAAAATAAATTTACTAAAAAAAAAGTTAGACTCCTGATTTTTGACAAAGGTGAAAAATACACTCACTTGAGAAAAGACAGTATCTTCAACAAGTAGTGCCATGAGACAGACATCTGTAAAAGAAACAACCTAGACCCCTATCTCCCACTGTGCACAAAAATCAAATCCAGCTGGGTAAAATACTTCAAGTGAAGACACCTGAAACTTATATTTCAAAGACACATAAGGATTTTCTGACTAGGATTCTAGTCAGAATTAAAAAAAAAATAGTCATAGTTAAAAAAAAGAAAGAAAGACATAAAACAACACAAAATTAAAACATATCTGTGTAGAAAGGACAGTTGTAGATAGAGTCCAGTGGTTGTTGCTTCTGATCTTCTGTGGCATCCTGAAGATTTTGAGAAAAGCTTTGCTAGCTGTACATCTGTCAGAATGTTAATATCAGGACTCTACAAAGGCCACAAGAAGCCTAGTGACAAGAACATAAGCCAATGGGTATGGAACTGAACAAAAAATTCTCAAAGGACAAGTACAGAGGTTAATAAATATTTTAAAATGTGTGCAGCACTCTTTTTTTGTGATTCTTTTATTTATTTAGTTGGTTTTTGTTTTTCATTTCATTTATTATTTATTTATTTATTTATTTATTTATTTATTTATTTATTTATTTATTTATTGCTGAATGCTGTTTATTGAACGAGGGAGGAGGTCTTAAATACAGGCTTACAGCACAATGGGAGAACCCTGGAGGGCAGAATTTCGCTACCAATGTTTTACAATCTTGCATCTAAGCTGTTAACACCCATTATGCAGGATATACAGACAAGGAACTTCCATTAAGCATTTAGGAGGGTGGAACCTGACAGAGAATTAGCATAGGGAGGATATCAAGGTGAAGGTCAGTGCAAAACTCTTACATACCAAAGAAATGAAAAATAAATCTATGAAACTCCATCTCACTCCTGTCTGAGTGTCTATCCATGAGGAAACAATGACAACAAAGGATACTAAGAATGTGGGGGAAGGGAAAATTTATTCACCATTGGTGTGAGTGCTAACAGCAGTGGGACTCAGTGTGGAGTTGGTCCAAAAGATAAAGATAAAACTTCCACATAATTGAGTTAAATGACACCTTCACATGTACCTCATGGACTCTGTATAATTCCACAGAGAGACTTTCACATCCATATCATTCTTCTCTATTCCTAAAAGCTAGGAATTAAAATCAGCCTAGATCTTCATCAGCATGAGAATGGACAATAAAAACATGCCACATATGCACAGTGGAAAGTCATTTAATTATAAAGAAAAATGAATTTTTGATGTCTACAGGAAAATGGATGGATTTGGAAAATATTGTACTGAATAAATTAAACCAGAAACAGAAAAACAAGTGTCTTGTGTTCTCTCATTTGTGGGTCCAGGCTGTGAATGTTTACAAGTGTGTTTATCCAGGAGTACACATAGAGACTAGGAAGGTAGAGGGTAATGAAGTGGCATTTTGAAAGGGGCATTGGAACACATCTGAATCCTATCTGGATCACTTCAATCTGGTGAGCGGTGAGAACATTTTCAATTCTCCATATATCCAAATTGAGGGGGTCTTAGGTGGGTGAATATAAAGTTCTATGTACTGATACCAACCTACTAACCTTCCCCAGGTCCATGATCCTTCTATAGCAGATGTGACTGCTCTGATGAGTTGTACCTTCTAAGTGGAAGATCTGGAGTTCAGAACATCTGCTAACCAGACAGACTAGACTTTCTGCAGAGACCTCACTGTCTGGGTTCATATGTGTGGCAACTTCTATGAGAAGAAACTTAACTAGAGTCCATGACCCTCACGCAGACATTTTAGAACATCTATAAGCTACAGTTTGAAGGGACCAGGTAGGTGAGAGTTGAAGATAAAAAGTCAGATTCCCTATGCATGATGGGAGTGCATCATGAGAAGAGTCCTGAGCCTTTAGAGACAGGTAAGGCAATAATAACACACACTTATGGGGACCCTGTATGAGCTATTCCTTGCTTTTATGGCTTCTAATTTAAACTTCTTGAACTCATCTTCCTGACTGATCTGACTTTCTCAGACATGATGTGAACACCCTGGTTTACATGCACACAATACACAGGCAGGCACTGGGGCACAGGATCTTATGCTGATTTCATCTGAAGTCCTAGGTACAGAGAAGCCTCCACTTTTGTGGCTGATAATGCCCTTCTGGATTGAAAGCCTTTCCAAGTCCGTGGTGTGAGTTGAGGGAATATGCACCAATTTAATAAAAGGTGATGATCTGTGGAGAAGTAAGGAGATAAAAGCTGCTTAAATATTTAGAGTCAAAACAAGAAATGAAAACAAAGAGGGAGTAGTTATTGCTGCATATTTTATATACATCACCATAATTCAAAGAGTGCCTCCATGTATTGACTGCAAATTCGCTGTTCTGGTTGATGTTTGTAGTTGGATTATAAAACGAGGTCCTAACATAGTATGTAGTAATCTGGTATAGTATAATCAAGAAAGGTTACATAGCTTGTAAAGAATTTGGATTTATTTGGGATATAATCATATACCATAAGAAAGCATGATAAATTGGTGAAGTGTCTTAAGGGCTTCAGAAACAAAATATTATATTGACACAAATTTACTGTGTTGAATGTCAAATACAAAATGTTGAAGAATATTTACATACATGACTTGAATATATTTGTGATTACCCACAGTTGATAGAGTAAATAATTTCTGGAATTCTGTTGTCAAATTAATAAAATATGTGAATGATCCAAGTGGAAGACTTCACAAGTTTAGATTTTATCAGCAAACAAAATGAAAACACAAAAGAAATGGTGAATGCAAGAGGAGGACTCAACATGAAGCTTTATTTCAATGTGACAAAAAGATGAATACAGAATTAATGTAGCCTAATATGATAACCTAAAAAACAGCCTATGGGATCAAATGCCAAATTATAGCTTTATATGTGAGTGTTCAGACAGTGAAGAACAATCATGCTTCAAAGCTCTTTAAGAAACATAGAAGCTAGTTTTTAAGGTATTTCCTCTTAGCATATGTTTTCTCCCTAATGTGATGAAGTGAATTCCTTTCTGGCCTAAACAGTATGGTGTAGCACTTGGGGGCAAAGATGATGCCTAAAAGTGATGCATTAGAAGCCAAGATAGAGAGGACTTCCATCCCCACCATGACTTTTCCCTTGGTGCTATGGTAGACAGGGAGGAAGCTGACCCAGACACTACAGAACACAAGCATGCTGAAAGCCAGGAACTTGGCTTCATTGAATGTTTCAGGCAGATTCATGGACAAAAAAAAGCCATGAAGCAACTCCCTAGAGCCAGTGTTCCCAGGTATCCCAGGATGTAGTAGAAGGCAAGAGCTGAGCCTTTGTTGCAAATGATGATGATGATGTGTCCATGTTCTGAAAGGACATCTTTGTCAATAAATGGAGGAGAGGTTGCCAGCCAGATTCCAGAGAGAACAACTTGCAGCAGGGTGCAGATGGGAATGATGAAACTGGGGGCTCTTGCTATCAGTAGCCACCTCCTCATTCTCCCTGGAGCAGTGATCTCGAAGGCTATAAGTACAGTGAGAGTTTTGGCCAGCACAGTGGAAAGAGTTACAGTGAACAGAAGTCCAAAAGTGTTCTGCTGCAAGATACAGGTGACTCTGCTAGGATGGCCAATGTACAGCAAGGGACAGAGAAAACAGAGGGTCAGAGTGATGAGCAGGATGTAACTGAGATCCTGGTTATTGGCCTTGACAATGGGAGTGTCTCTGTGCTTCAGAAACACCTCAAGAACAACAACTGTGAGTGAGGAGAAGCCCAAGGACATGAAGGTGAGTGTCTTCTCCAAGGGGTCATGATAGGCCAGAAATGTCACCCTTTTCTGTAGGCAGTAGCTCTTCTTTGTATTTGTATAGTGAGTTTCTGGACACTTCACACACTGGTCCATATCTGGCAGAAATGCAGGTAATTATGAGTAAATACTCAGGTTTGCCCTTTTATTCTAAGTCACTTCCCTGCTCCAGAACATCGAAATGTTATCTGAACCATCTTGCTTTGTTTCAGATACAAACACAGAAGGATTAAACTCCATTTGCCTTCTGCTTCATGCTGACAGAAATTAAACAGCCCCAGTGCTTTCTCTGTTGTTACTCATACGGTATCCTCACCTTAGTGACACTGTGGTATCTGTTTTATAAGTCATTAGAGTGCTGAAATACATTGAATGAACCTAATTTGGCTCTGACATTGCCTCTTCATCAATACATCTCCATTCTTAAGAGGACATGGGAATTCAGTGTAATAGAAAGAATGTACTTTGACATCCTTATCTTACAATGGTATTCTTTTATATGTTTCCCAAATATACTTACATTCCTAAAGTGTAGATGTAACCATCTTGTTAAATAAGAAACACAGGGCCAATGCAGAGATGAAAGCTCAAGAGGTCTGAGTAATAAGTAATGGCTAAAAACCTTACCCTTCACCTGCTGCTCCTGTCCTTCCCTCCGCAATAGACCTACTTTCTGTGTTTGTCTTTTGTATTGACTTTCTATTCTGTCTTCTCATTGGTTGTAAACCCAACCACATGACCTCGTCATCACTGCCCATCTATACAGACCTCCAGGTCTTCTATGGTTGGTATTGAGATTAAAGCCATGTGTCTTCATGCTGGTGGTATCCTTCAACACACAGAGATCTGCTTGTCATGTGATCAGGATTAAGGTGTAAGGTGTGTGCTACCACTGCCAGACTTCTGCTATGACTTGCAATTAGCTCTGACCCCCAGGCAACTTTATTTATTAACATACAAATAAAATCACATTTTGGTACAAATAAAATACCATGGTGTTCTCTATTTTCTCATTCTTTGAAACATCCTGAGTGAGTTAGTATTTTTAAATTATTAGAGCCTTGAAACACTTCACTAGTGACATTATTTTCATAATTCTGCACAACACTACTATGAAATAAATAAATAAAGAAAGAAAGAAAGAAAGAAAGAAAGAAAGAAAGAAAGAAAGAAAGAAAGAAAGAATTGCTCATACATTCTAAAGTATCTGTGGAAAAATATTTGAACACTTTGTTCCTGATATCTTATCATTTTTTTTAGATTATCATGCATGCTATGGATTTTTCTCTCATATTTTCATTAAATATTTCTATATACCTTTTTGTTTTCAATATATATTTAACTGTCTTTATACCATCACATTCCATTCATACTCCCTATATAATACATTTTGATCTTGATTTTCCCCTCCTCTATTTCTCCCAGATCCTCCTGATCTCCATGAACACACAACTCCACAGTTTCTTCCTCTTTAAAATGGAAACAAAACTCCAAAAAAACAAGCCAAACAATTAAGATCTCTCTCTGTGTATCTCTTTCTCTGTCTTTTCCTCTCTCTCTCTCTCTCTCTCTCTCTCTCTCTCTCTCTCTCTCTCTCTCTCTCTCTCTCTCTTTCTTTCTCTCTCTCTCTCTCTCTCACACACACACACAAACACACACACACACACACACATGCACACACACACTCAAACTATAAAACAGGAAGCAAAATAAACTATAAAGGAAAAGTCCAATAAAAACAAAACTGAGGCTAAAGAAAGCAAATGAGACAAAGATACATCTGAGATCATTTTGTGTTGGCCATCTACCCCTGGGCAACAGTCCTATACTTAAGGGTTATTACTATAACCAGTGATACTTCATTGGGAAAGCTTAGTATTCCTTTATAAGTGGGCATCAATTGCAGAAATGGTCTTGGTAAGGAGTGGCAGTTCATGTCCATGTCTTTATCTGCATGCTTTGATCACATCTGGATTTAGCCTGGGCAGGCCCTGTGCATGCTACCACAGTGCATGTAGGTTCTTATGTGCCTCAGTCCTGTTGTGTAGAGTTTATTTTTACTTTTGTTGATATTGTTAATGAATTAAAGAATTAATTCAATTTTTAGTAGCATTAATTCTCTTTGTCAATATATTTGTTTTTCTTCCATTTCTTCAGCTTAAATACCTATGCTCATTTCATTCATTTGAAAATAAATAAATCTATTTTTAATTCATGTGTGTGTGTTTTCTATAGGTCTAGAAACCATGAACATCCTGGCCCTGAAGCGACCAGTATAGGGCAGTACTGGAGTTACAGAGACTGTGATCCACCATGTGTGTCCTGGAACCTGAACCTGGATCCCCGGAAGAGCAGCCAGTGCGCTAAACTTTGGAGCCATCTCTCAAGCCCACATCATTAGTTTCTGAAGTTATAATTTTACACTGTACTTTCATGTTTCTCCCCTCCATTGTTACTCCTTCTCTTCTGTACTTGGAGTATTTATTTTGCTCTTAATGTCCTAGGTCATAATAAAAGCTTCATATGCAGAACTCCATCTCTTTTTAAAGAAAGTTATCTAATATGCAAGCTATACAAATTACTTCATACAGTACTAAACATATTCCTTTATGGAATAGATTCAGATTACCCTACAGTATTTGAGTGAGTAGCTATTGAATTTTCAACTGTCTAATATTTGTGCGTTATTCTCATCCTTGGCCTTTATTTTCCTTTAATGTCTAGTTATTAACATGTAGCCCTATGGAATTTGCCTGTGCTGGGTGAATTGCTCCTCCTTTGTGCAAATGGAACAAGCACATGAATCTCATACATGTCCAGTGTGTATAAGACATACGCATTCAAGGTAATGATGAGGTGCTCCATCTTGTCAACCTCAATATATTTGCCTTGTGATTGTGAAGGAAGATGTGCTTTTTCATCTTTTCTGACTGGCATAACTCTGCTCTCCCACCACAGACTTGAACTCTCTGAAACCAAAAGCTCCAAGTTCAATGCTTCATTTTGTAAGTTCTATTGGTCATTGTTTCTTGTCACAAAAATAGACAATAAACTGATATCAAAGTTGGTAGCAGGGAGTGGGCTATGGTCATGATTATCTGACCATGTTGTTTATTTGGACAAATGTGGAAGAATTGGGGACTTTGGAATAGAAAATCAGTTGAACACTGTAAGTAGACCTTAATAAGCCATCCTTGTAGGGGATTGGAAGACAGCAGTACATAGGACAATTCAGAATATGGAAGCCCAGGTCAAAAGATTTCAGAGAGGAACAACATTTGCAACTGGGTTTGAGAGCATTTCTGTGACCTTATCCTAAAAATATGACTGGGACTAAATTAAAAAAATAGTGGGATCATTTAATTGATGGAGGAAATTTCAAAACAACATAGAGTTGATGTTCTCATGCGGTGGTTAGTGATCAGGCTTATGCAGGTGTACAATGAAAAACCATTAAGTGGGGCAAAAAAAACCCACAAACAAACAAACAGATGAACAATAAAAGCCAGAATGTGTGGTTAGAAAAGGAAAAAGAGCACCAAGCAATGCAATACTGGTGCTGAGGTTTGTGCTGAAAGATAAAGGATTAAGGAGAGGCCTGATCCATGCACTAATGAAAGGAGGAGTATGTTTAGGGCAAGATGTCACCTAGCTAAACTTCCAAATGGTGAGAAGTAAAGACCTGAGGAATTTTCTTCTCCTAAAAAAGCAAGAAGAAAAGAAATCTGCTTCAAACAGTACTCAAAAATGTGAGATCTCATCCCACAGAAAGAGATGAAACTGACAGTGTTGTCCATAAGGTAGCAGCTGTAGAATCATGATAGATACATGAAATAAGGGGGTTACAGAATCTTCCTCAATATTTAAAGGCTGCTTAGGCCAGACATGTGGCTGAAGAGTCTACACATATATAGTGCATGAAGGTCCATTGTTTGAAGCTGTGAAAGTTAAGATTGGTTTACTTTGGAGAATCCAAGTTTCAGATATGTCAGCACCAGGAGATATCTACCAAGAAGATGTTTAGATAGAGAGTGGAACCAGCCTACAATAGAGGAATATGCTGAAAGCAGTGAAGCTGGAACGGAAAGGTCATCCAGGCCTTTCACAACAACATGGACCTACAGGCCTAGAATTATTCCCTGTTTCGTTTTGGTCTTGCTTTTGTCCATTATGTCATCATTATGCCTTTATTTCTCAATTTAGTAATACTAATATTTATCCTGTGCTTTGGAAGAAGTATGTAATTTTTTTTTTTTGATTTTGCTGGGAATAACAATTAAGACAATGTCTTGAGTTTCAGTAAGGCAATATTTTAAATAGTATTAAATGACTATGGGGACTTTGGAACTTTGATTAAATGTATTTTTTAAATTATATGCTCATGAGAACACAGGTGTTGGTAGTAAAATGTGGTGATTTTAACAAGAATGCCTCTCATATATCATACATTGCCATGCCTTCTTCCCAGTTGCTGGAACTATTTGGGAAGGATTAGGAGGCTTCCTCTGGTAGAAGAGACATGTTGCTGGGGGAGTAATTTAAGAATCATGCCGTTCACAGTGTGTCTTTACTGCCTTTTCCTTGTGGATCAGTGTATGGGTTCTCCATTGTTCTTGTTGTCACACTGTCAGTTCAGTCAATTATGCAGATATACATAAATAGATAGATGAAAGATAGATAGATATAGATAGATAGATAGATAGATAGATAGATAGATAGATGATAGATGATAGATAGATAGATAGATAGATAGATAGATAGATAGATAGATAGATAGATAGATAGATAAGTAGATATTGTTAACTGGCAATGAAGTGGTCTTTTGAAACTGCCAAGTCCAACCTCAGTGACAGATCTCTTTCAACAAGGCCATACCTCCTAATCCTTATCAAATCGTCCTTCATTTGCAGACTAAGTATTCAAATATATGAGTCTATGGTGAGTTTTTCATTCATATGTCCAAATATGGTTATGTTCTGCCTTCATGAACTGTAACTATCTGAAATTAAAAGTCCTTCTTTTATAAGTTGCTTGGCCATGGTACCTTTTCATATCAATAGAAAAGATACCAAGACAAGCTGTATGGTGAAATGAAGCATAATACTGTGGTGCTGGAAGAGTAGTTTTTTGTAGGCAGTCATGTCCACAATGATTCAAGAACACAAAACAGTATAAATTTCAATGTCAACGGTGTGTTATTTCACTGGGAAAATTCAACTGTAACCCATGGTTTACTAAGAGCTGGAAGAAAGAGGATTGCCTTACTGAAGTGAATTGATTACAGTTCACTTACAGATGTTTTCCATTTGTTTATATATTGCAGATGTGGACAGCTGTGAATGTTTTCTGCATGATTAGTATTTACCTGTCTCATTGGAAATTTCATTCTCTGGGCAAGAGGTACACTCAAAGCAACAGTAGCTCTGCCCTCCTGGTGAGTTTTTCTGAATTCAGGATCACAGCCTTCACTGCATACAGACTGAGGAATCTGAGAATAATAAAATAAGTGGTAGAAAATATTCAGGATTTTATGAAATGTGTCATAGGTAGAGTGTTTTCAAATATAAAATTGTTAATTTGTTTTTATTGTCTCTGAATGCAGATAGTTGAATTGTTTCTACTAGTAGAATGAGTCATTCAAAGGTCCATGTGGTCAGCACTTGACCTTGATAACACAACTTTGCTGGAAAATTGTTGAAAGATAATAAGGCAAAATGTGTAGAGGTAAAAATTTAGTTTGTTGGTAGCATGTCTTGGTGAGAACCAAAAATCTACTGTCTCTTGACTCCTGGATACAAAGTCATATACATTTTTCTTCCATAGTAATGGTTCATCTTGTCAACTTTATAGGTCTTAGAACCACTATGGAAACCAATAATTGAGGATTATTGCAAAAGGTTTTCTAGATTATGTTGCTTGTGGTTGAAAATCCTCTCTAAAATAGGTAGCCCCAAGTTATTGGCCATAGTCCCAGAATGAGTGAAAAGGAGGAAAGGAGAATAAGAGTAGCCTTCAGTTATCTCTACATCCTGTCTGTTGATGCAATGTGAATAGCTACTTCTACCCACTAAAAACATGGCTTTCTGAAGTGATTGAATATACCATCAAACTGTGAGCCAAGAAAAATGATCCTATATTTTTTATTAGGTAGGTTTTTTTTTTTTGCAACAGCCAAATCAACAACTAATACATCTACACATTTTACTCATGTTCTTCTAATTGACAGGCATCAAAAAGCAAAAGACCAACTGATCACTGACTGAAACCTTTCAAGATGGGATCAAAATAAATATGTCAAGTGACTCATGACAAAGATAGAAATAATCATAAAACAGATACTATGTTTATGTCATTAAATAAATAAGCAGATTGGAAAATAAATAGTTCATCCAGCAAAATTAGTTATGAAGACAATTCTTTTTATTGGTGGCCATTATGTGTCTATAAATGGGCTTTGTGTGAGCAGTGAAGTGTCATGAAAGACAGAAATATAGTTTTTGAAATTTACATACAGGTCAAAATACAGAAGGAAGATGAAACCCACCTCTGTGAATCCTGTGGCCCACTGTATCATGTGATAAGACAAGGACAATTTCTGGCACTCTGGAGCATATGAAGAAAATGTTCCTACTTTTGCATTTATCCCAAAACCTTTTGGAAAATTCCAAAAATTGAGAATGTCATATTCTACATATGATTACCTTTTCTGATCGAGAACCACATGATCTCTAGCATGACTGATGAATTTTGTTTTCCTTAAGAAAGGGTGTAGCTAAAAGAGATGCATGCTGTTATCTTACATAATCTCCAGAGAAGTACAACAGAGGCAGAATCAGGAAACATCTTTTATTGATTTTAATCCCTATTATGAAAATCACCTTTAATATAGGTACCAATCACATCAAACAAAAGTGCAACATGAATTTTAAAGAGTCTTTATTAATAAAAACAAACATGAAGCCAGGTATTGGGCTGAATGCAGGAAGATCAGAGAGACAGAACAAGCCACCGCTAACCTCACCTGGTAATCTTCTCAGCTGATCTTGTTTCCTCAGACTGGATGCCTCTGAGCCCTTATCCAGAATGAATCTCAGCTAAACTACTGCTCCAAAAACTAAAAGCTTAACCGGCCAAATGCTTCTAGTTTCTGGTCTTCATGCCTTCTATATCTTTCCTTTCTACCATCACTCCCTAGGATTAAAGGCTCACTTTCTGGGATTAAAGGCATGTGTCACATTCCTAGCTGTTTGCAATGTGGCCTTGAACTAATAGAGATCCAGAGGTATTTCTGCCTCTGGAATGCTAAGATTAAAGATGTGAGTGCCACAATTTTCTAGCCTTTGTATCTAGTGGATGTTCTGTCTCTGACCCCAGATAAGTTTATTAAGGGTGCACAATATTTTGGGGAACACAATACAACCACATTTCCCCTTGTTTTGTCTAAAATTTAAAAAAGCTTGTAACTAATACAAGAAAAACTATGTAATAAGTATATACAATATATACAGTCAAAAGTTACATTAACAATGTCTAGTCCATTAACATTTGACAGATTCAAACAAAAAATTCATTACTTATTTAAAACAAATAGTTCCATTTTAAAAGTAGATTCAAAATTGACCTTTTTATCTTATCATATTCACAAATGATACCCTATGGTAATGGAAGGATCATTATGCTTCTAAAACATTCAAATCAGTTCCATTAGAAAACTTAGAACCAAGCACTCAGAGTGTGCATAGAGAAAAGTTTCCCCTTTGTTAAAAATACAGTCATACCCAACTAAGTTTTGAAAATATTTAGAGTTTTACTATGTAAAATGAATTATTTTATGAGTGATAATTAACATAACATAATCATTTTAGAAGTTTTCCCATCCATTGAGACCATCTCTGTCTCTGACTTTTCTGTTGTGTGAAATCTCTGGGATAAATGGACTTTTTATGTTGAAAATTTTACCTTGGAAATATTGTATGACCCTTTGCAATACAACTACATAAGGACTTAAAACAGTCTCTTCATTGAACAGTCTCTCTTGTAGACTTTTCAAAAAATAAACTAAAATACATATTGTCTAATTTGATTACATTTATAACTGTTAGTGTGTGGTGTTGCTGATGTTATAATATACAACAGTACCATTACCTGCCAGGGGAAGAATTCCATCTCTTTTCCTTTTCCATGAGATTGAAATTGTACTTGATTGAACATCATTTCATGTAGACTGTGGGAAACAGCATACACTGCATTGTACACATTGTAACTCTCCTCACTCATGGTCATGTCAAATATATTCCCTGGCAAGAATCCCAAGGAGGCATTAGGAAGACAGTTATCCAAATTTTATAATCTTTCCTCAAAAATGAGCAATTGAAGAATGAGTGCCACAATACATGAAGATAAGTGTCTTGTGGGTATTTGTAAGGATTGGCTGTCTGAATAAAATCTGTAAAATTAATGATCTCCTCCTTATGGTGTGAAAAAATAAGGGCCCCATGCAATGAATCTAACAGTAAATAGTTATCAAATTTAGTATGATCCCAGTGTGAGTTCAGGACCCAAACTTTCCATGTAAGTAACTTCTGCTTAATATTTACTATTAAGCCTAATAGGGAATCAGTGTTCCCATAAATAATAATCACATTTACTGATGATTCCAGGATCTGCACCTGATTTTTCCAGGATATGGTCATAAATGAACCCCTGATGGCTAGGATAATTTTCCACAAATACTATGCAGAATCCATTTTTCTCCATCTCACTTCTCAAATCTGACAGAATCTGAGCACCTTTGATATCATCTATGATGAACAGCCCATCCCAGTTCCAGTGGAAATGAAGCATCAGTGATACAATGCCAAGTTTCAGAGATGTGTCCTTGGGGTCACTTGGTACAGGGAAGAAAACTTTCTTTGTTCACTGAGGGTAGTATCAAAAGGCCCAAAAGTAAGCTGTAGAGAAAAACAATCAGAAAGAAGATTGTCATGAAAATCAACTCCATTCTACAGCAATGATTTGAAGCCTGTAGGACAATACTGCATTGAAAGTCAATCCTGCCTTCCTATGTGTTTTCCAAAAAGTCCAGAAAATATTCAGAGGTTCAATAGTGTGCTGTCACTACTCCACCCTTTCCCTTACCTCCATTCGAAGCTAGAGAAATATAGATGCATCACCAACTATTGGCATCATTTCCCTACCCATTCAGAGTGATATGTTTTTTTGTTTTTTCTTCACAGCCACATAAAATGTCACCAAGTAGAGCTGACATCATGTCCTATCCCATCACCTCTCTCACCTGTGGATATTTGTAAAGATCCAGCAGTGTCCCTATGTATTCTGATATTGCCCATGATGGTCCTGTAAGTACAGCAGCTGACATGCCTTCTCTTGCACATCTGTAGTTAGTGATGGCATAACCAGGGCCTGAAAATGTACCAATAAGATTGGCCAGAGTGTATCATATCTTTGACCCTCAGGGACATTCTGGACAATGAATCCCAGGGATGTGTTTTGTAAAATATAGGAAGTGCTGTTGATCTCCTCAATGGCATACATCATGGCCAAAATACATTGGTAGTTCCTCAACTTAAACCTGCAAAGAAGGTAGAACAATGTTTAGATGAAGACTCATACCCGACAACATGTGACATATGTGTAAGTTTAGTGCAATGGGTTTTACAGTTTGAAATATTCTGTTTCCAAAAGTCCATGTTTAAGTATCTTCCCAGCATTTGCTAGAATTAGGAGTATTGTTTCTTTTTCTAGTATTGAAAATAGATTTTTTTCATACAGTATATTCTAATTACAGTCCCCCAACAATAACTCCTCCCAGGTCTCCCCACATCCTCTCCCACATAAATCCACACCCTTTTCTCTTTCATTAGAAAACAAGCAGGCATCTAAAAGTAATAATAAGTTAAAATAAAAATAAATAAGCCAGTATCAGACAAAACATACAAAGAGAAGAATAAGCGCCAAAGAAAAAAAGAACACCTAGGGATGAAGAAGCACACACTTGTTTTAGTACACAGAAAACCATAAAAACAAAATGTCAGAAACTCATTCCTTCAAATTTCCTGCTTCACTGAAAAGTATAACTGATACTCTAGGCCTGTAGGCTGAAGATGGATGCCCCAAGGTTGCATCGGAACTCTGGGTAACTGTCCAGGCAGTAAGATGTCTCTATCATGTCTAGAGTTTTTGGAAGTTGTTTGCAATGCACTTTTGTTTACTTAAATAATATTATGTCTTTCTGGGGTCTTTGATGGAGTTGAAGACTAGATAGTTATAGTTGCAGTTCTCCTTAGTTATGATAGAAAGTAGATTATGTATAAACCTTTGGAGTCACTAAGATGGATGGATAGTGGGGTGCTTTCTCTGAATTTGCTAAATGTAAATGGACTGAATATTGTAAATTTAATTCTTACTTGATAACTTTTTGTTATATGTAGTTATACTGTGTTAGAGTTAAAACCTTTCCTTTTATTTAGAGAAAAATGGGAAAATGTTATAAAATATTATTTTAAGGTATTTTACTTTTGTTTATATTGCAGTTGTTTAACTCTATGAATCTGTGTTACTTTGCATGTCTAAAATACCTCCAGGTCTAGTAAAGCTGAATAACTATAAAAAAGTCAGAAACTATAATATGCATACAAAAGACATACAAGGTTGAAAAAAATTAACCTCCAAAAAACACCACTGAGCTTTTACTTTTTCCCCATCTACTACTGAGCTTGGGGCCTGCCCTTAAGAATACTTTGTAGCCCTGAGACTGTATGCCAGCACCAATTAGACTAAGAGGTAAGTCTTTGTCCTCATAGCCAAGCCCGTAAGCTTTGAGCCTAGGGGCACAACACTGCACCCCAATACATTGCAGCCCCAGTTTCAGGCCTACAGGCAAGTCTCTTGCAGATAGGCTAGACTACCACCATCCCCTACCAGACTCTGTAACCTACAAGCCCCCCAAACCCTCTAAGACTACAGCAGCTCCCTAAGACAGAGTTCACCAGCACCAATTGGACTAAGAGATAAGTCTTTGTTCTCATAGCCCATCACCCCAACTTATAGGCTTTGGACCCAGGGGCACAACCCTGTGTCTCTAACACCACCACCATTGCAATCCCAGTTTCAGACCAGTTGGCAGGTCTCCTGCAGACAGGCTGAACTACCACCATCCCCTACCAGGCTCTGATTGGATAGTAGCCAGACAGGAAGTATAAGAAGGGCAAGAAGACTTAAAGAATTCTGTGAAGAGGAAGGGCAGAGTCAGGAGTCACCAGCCAGACACAGAGGAAGCAAGATGTCAAGGCAGAACTGAGAAAAAGTACCAATCCATGTGGTTAAACATAAATAAGAATTATGGGTTAATTTACGTGTAAGAGCTAGTCAGAAATAAGACTAAGCTGGTAGCCAAGTGGTTATAATTAGTATAAGCCTGTGATTACTTGGAGTATGTGAGTTGGAGAGATTTGCTCCAAATGCCAGCCAACTGGGACACAGAAAGCTTCCAACTACATCTGGCCCCTGAGCAGATCATGACACCCCTGCCCCTGGTGCAGACCAGGCCCCCTACTGTGCCTCCTGAGCCATGATACAAGGTGGCTATGCTTCAAGCGCAAGTGACCCATGACCCTGGTGCTGGCAGATGACAATGGAGCTGGGCTGAGGGTAGGCAGCAGCAGCAGCAGCAGCAGAGGCTACAAAAGTGGCCGCCTGGTCCCAGGCAGCTTTTTGACTGCTCTGGCCAGGAAGCCACCAAGGAGTCAGCATGAGGAGTCAGAACGGTGGCACTGCTGGGCTGACAGCAGCATCCTAGGATCTTGGGTGTCTGCACATAAGATCTGTCTTCACCTGTTGTGTGAAGCACAGCTACCTCTCTCATGACTTGACAACTAACCCAAATTTTTTCTTTTCAGGAACCCCTAAAGATGGCTTCTCCCACCAAGAGCAGGTCGCAATTTTAAGAACATGATACCCACATTCCCAAGAGGAGGGGTAGGTGGTTTTTGGTCTTCCAGTGGGTTTCAGATGTGGGATAATTGTCATTGTTTAGGATGGCTGGTTACAAATTGTTATTGTTAATGGTCAGGAAAAGAGTCTAAACAAAAGGAAATTATATTTAAGGTTCTTGTTTGAAAAAAAAAAGAGGCTGTGGATAAGATGTGGATTATTGAATCTACTCTGAAAAGACAAAAGAGAAGATATAGATATGATATAGATGAAAAGTTAGATTATTGAATAATTTTTTGAAAGCAACAACTAGTTTAAGTAGTTTACAATGCCTTGGATTTTTGTATATTGTATACAAATTATGTATATTGATACAAATTTGAGATTAATATTGTTAGAAAATGCTGTATATATATTTCTAATCTTGTTCAGGATGTTGTACCTATACTGTTCATTTAACAATGTAATAGAAACTGCTAATCCTTGAATGTTATTATTACCAACTATTAGGATATAAAGAAATGAAAGTTAGAGGTTAGATATTACAATCAAACTTGTAGTCATACTAGATATGTTTTCAAGGTTAAGCAGAGATATATTTCAGATTGACAGGTCATCTCAAACTCTTCAGAGATCTACAAAATATGGCATTTATAATGTTTTAATAACATAGATTTTTTTTTGTTTTTATGACTATGAGACATGTCAGCTCCTGGCAGCACCAATCTACTTCAGAGAAGATATGGGCATTGAAGAAACTGCAAATGGAGTTAACTTTCACTGTGGCAAAATTTACCCACTGGGCAAAGACGTGCCCTCACATTGACTACTAACAGTATGTTGTTCAAAATTGACAAACAGGACACAAAACAAAGGACTACCGATCCTGTTTGGTTGCAGCTTTGACAACAGGTGTCCTCTGAGGCCAGGACAATATGATACCATCACTGAAGGGGCTTTGCAATCTGGAAAAGGTACAGTACCCCTTTCATTGAAGGTAACTGAACAGGCAATGGACCGATGGCTTCTGGTGTGCAGTGGAACAGTAGCTGAAACATTTACTCTTGGAGGAGTAACTAGGCTGAGGGAGTCTAATCTCTCAATGGTAGACTGGTATTTAATAAAGGAGCTGAAACCACCCATAAGCTGAGAAGAATGGGCAGCCAAATTCCAAAACTACCAGCAATTTCCAGAATTTAAAATCCAGAATCATGAGAGGACACTGCTGGGTTTCAGGTTTATCTGGTACATGGAATACCTGCACTGAATGTGAGGTTGAGCTGTAGGCCTTGTGTACATCCTACTTCATAAATGAATCTGTCAGATATGCTAAGCCTGTCGGCTGAGGATGATGCCCCAATGTTGCAAAGTAACCTTGGGTGACTCTCCAGGCAGCTGGCAGTTTCTGCCAACTCATATTTTTGGGAAGTCTCTTGTTTGCACTTCCTGTTTAACTAGGTAATATTATTTTCTACTTGCATCTCCGAGGGAGTTGAAGATTAGATAGTTATAGTTTTAATTTTCCTTGTTAAGAAATTTTAGGAAAGATACTAACTAAGGAGGTATAAAATGTAAAAATTTGAAAGACATTATAAGATAGTTTTCTGTTGGTAATGTAAGTTAGAATAGAAAGTGAATCAGGTACATTTTGGGTTCACCAAAACAGGATAGTTAATGGAATATTTTCACTATTTGCCAAATACAAATAGACTAGATCTTGTAACTGTAATTCTTGCTTGGTAACTATTCTATTATATGTAATTTTAGTATGTCAAAGTTAAACCTTCTGCCAGGTGGTGGTGTGCATACCTTTAATCCCAGCACTCGGGAGGCAGAGGCAGTCAGATCTCTGTGAGTTCGAGGCCAGCCTGGTCTCCAAAGTGAGTTCCAGGAAAGGCACAAAGCTACACAGAGAAACCTTGTCTTGAAAAAACAAAAAAAAAAGTTAAATCTTCCTTTATAATTAGACAAAAAAGGTACAATGCAGTGGGATAAAGCCCTTGTACATTGGTTTAATAAAATGCTGACTGGCCAATAGTTAGGCAGGAAGTACTGGCAGGGAGAGAAGACTAAAAGAATTCTGGGAAGAGGAAGGTCAGAGTCAGCAGTCACCAGCCAGACACAGAGGAAGCAAGATGTCAAGGCAGAACTGAGAAAAGGTACCAATCCACTTGCCTAAACATAAATAACAATTTTTCTGGGTTAATTTAAATGTAAGAGCTAGTAAGTAATAAGCCTGAGCTAATGGCTAAGCAGTTATAATTAATAAAAGCCTCTGTGTGTTTACTTGGAGGACACAAGTGGGAGAGATTTATTCCCTCTGCCGGCCAGCTGGGACACAGGAAAACTTCCAACTACAGACTCTGAAAGCCAGAATGTCTTGGGCAGACATAATGCAGACACTAAGAGACCATGGATCCCTACCTAGTCTATTATACCCATCAAAACTCTCAATTTGCACAGACACATTAAACAAAATATTCCATGATCAAACCAAATTTAAACAATACCTATTCACAAATCCATCTCTACAGAAAGCACTAGAAGGAAAAATCCAACTTAAAGAAGTTAGATACAAACATGAAAACATAGGTAATAGATAATCCCACACTAACAAATACCAAAAAGGGTGGAAACACACAATACTACCACCAAAAAATAACAGGAATTAATAATCACTGGTCATTAATATAGCTTAATATCAATGGACTCAATTCAGCTATAAGAAGACACAAGGGCTAGTAGAATGGATATAAAATGGATTTAATAATAATATTAAAATAGGATCTATCATTCTGCATACAAGAAACACACCTCAACTTCAACAACAGGCATTAACTAAAAGTAAAAGCTTGGGAAAATACTTTCCAATCAAATGGACTTATCCTAATATTGAACAAAATAGACTTTAAATGAAAATCAATCAAAAGAGATCGGTAAGGCCATTAAATATTTATCACAAGAAAAATCCACCAAGATGAAGTTTCATTTATGCCCCAGATTTATTTATTTACTATAGAAGTTCATCTGAACATTTATGTCCCAAATACAAGGGCACACACATTTGTAAAAGAAACATCAATAAAGGTTAAGTTACACATCAAATCCCACACACTAGTAGTAGAGACTTCAATATCCTACTCTCACCAATGGACAGGTCTTCCAGACAGAAACTTGACAGAGAAATGAGTGAACTAACAGATGTTATGACTCAAATGGACATAATAGATAGCTACAGAACATTCCACCCTAAGAATAAAGAATATACCTTCTTCTCAGAACCCCATGGAAACTTTTCTACAATTGACCACATTCTTAGACAAAAAGAAAATCTCAACAGATAAACAAAAATTGGAATAGCCTCATGTATTTTATCTGACCACCATGCCTTAAAGTTAGATTTCAACAACAAAATTACAGAAAGTCTTCAATAACATGGAAACTGAATTATGCCCAAGTGAATCACCACTGGGACAAGGAAGAAATAAAGAAAGAAATTAAAGATTCTCTAGAATTCAACTTCAATGAATATACAACATAGCCCAACTTATAAGACACTACAAAAGCAGTGCAAAGAGAAAAATTCATAGCACTAAATGCCCACATGAATAAAATGGAGAGATCTCACACTAGCAAACTAACAGCACGTGTTAAATCTCCAGAACAAAAAGAATCAAATTTACCCAGGAGAAATAAATGCCAGGAAATAATAAAATTGAGGGTCAAATCAATAAAATAGAAACAAAGAGAACAATACAAAGAAGCAATGAAGCAAGGAGTTGGTCTTAGGGGAAAATCAAGATAGACTAGCCCTTATCCAAACCTTTTGAGGCACAGAGAGAGAGAGAGAACATCCAAATGAACAAAATCAGAAATAAAAAGGGAGACATAACAACAGACAACAAAGAAATACAGAGAATCATCAGATCACTTCAAAAACATATACTGAACTAATCCGGGCACTCGGGAAGCAGAGCCAGGCGGATCTCTGTGAGTTTGAGGCCAGCCTGGGCTACCAAGTGAGTTCTAGGAAAGGCACAAAGCTACACAGAAAAACCCTGTCTCGAAAAACATATATATATATATATATATATATATATATATATATATATATATATTCCACAAAATTTGAAAATCTAAAAGAAATGGACAATATTCTGGATAGATACCACATACCAAAGTTAAATCAAGACTAGATAAACAATTTAAATAGACCAATATATATCAATAATCCCTAAGAGTCTTATTAATAAAATCAAACACAGCGCCAGTTATTGACATGAAATGCTGGATCGTCAGAGAGACAGAATAAGCCACAGCTAACATCACCTGGCCAACTTCTCAGCTGATCTTGTTTCCTCAGCCTGGAAGCCTCTGTGTTGTCATATTCGAATGGCTCTCAGCTGAACTGGGCTTCTAGAAGCCTAAAAGGTTACCCAGCCAAATGCTTCTAGTTTCTGGTCCACATGCCTTATATACTTTTATGCTTTCTACCACCACCCTGAGATTAAAGGCATGTGTCACCATGCCTGGCTGTTTCCAATGTGTCCTTGAAATCACAGAGATCCAGAGGGATTTCTACCTCTGGAGTGCTAGGATTAAAGGTATGAGTGCCACCATTTTCTAGCCTTTGTATCTAGTGGCTCTTCTGTCTCTGACCCCAGATTTATTTATTAGGGTGCACAATATTTTAGGGAACACAATACCACCACACCTAAGGAAATAGAAACAGTCATTAAAAGTCTCCAAATAAAAGAGGCCAGGACCAGATATTTCAGTGCAGAATTGTATCAGGATTTTAAAGAAGAGCTACTGCCAATATTCTTCAAAATTTTCCACGAAATAGAAATAGAAGGAATGTTACCAAACTCTTTTTGTGAGTCTACAGTTAACCCTGATAGCCAAAACACATAAATATGCAACAAAGCAAGAAATTACACACCAATCTCCCTCATGAACATTGATGCAAACATACTCATTAAAATATTGGCAAACTGAATTCAAGAACACATCAAAAAAAAATATAACATCACCATGGAGGCTTCATTCCAGGGATGCAAGGATGGTTCAACACACAAAAATCTGTCAATGTAATACACCATATAAACAAACTGAAAGGAAAAAATACACATGATCATCTCATTAGATACTGAAAAACCCTTTGACAAAATCCAACACCCCTTTATGATAAAGGTCCTGGGAATATCAAGAATACAAAAAAAAAAAAAAAAAAAACCATACCTACATATAATGAAGACAATTCACAGCAACCCGACAGCCAACATCAAATTAAATGGAGAGAAATTCAAAGCAATTCTACTAAAATCAGGAACAAGACAAGGCTGTCCACTCTCCTCATATTTATTTAATATAGTACTTGAAGTTCTAGCCAGAGCAATAAGACAACATAAGGAGATGAAGGGGATACAAATTGGAAAGGAAGAAGTCAAGCTTTCACTATTTGCAGATGATATGATAGTATATATAAGTGAACAAAAAAATCTTTCCAGGGAACTCCTACAGCTTATAAACACCTTCAGTAATGTGGCAGGATACAGGATTAACTCAAAAATATCAGTAGCCCTCCTATATACAAATGATAAATGGGCTGAGAAAGAAATCAGAGAAACATCACCCTTTACAATAGCCACAAGTATTATAAAGTACCTTGGGTAACTCTTAATAAGCAATAACCTATATGACAAGAACTTTAAGTCTCTGAAGAAAGAAATTGAAGAAGATATCAAAAATGGAAAGATCTCCCATGATCATGGATAGGTAGGAAAAACATGGTAAAAAATGGCAATTTTACCAAAATCAATCTGCATATTCAATGCAGTCCCCATCAAAATCCCAACACAATTCTTCACAAACCTGGAAAGAACTTGATTTCATATGGAAGAACAAAAAAAAACAGGATAGTTAAAATAATCCTGAAGAATAAAGCAACCTCTAGATGTTCACCACCCCTGACCTCAAACTCTACTATAGAGCTATAGTAATAAAAATATCTTGGTATTGGCATAAAAACTGACATGTGGACCAATGGAATGGAATTGAAAACCCTTACATTAATCTGCACACCTATGAACACCTGATTTTTGACAAAGAAGCCAAAACTGTACAATGGAAAAAAGAAAGCATCTTCAACAAAAGGTGCTGGCATAACTGGATGTCAACATGTAGAAGATTGCAAATAGATCTATAATTATTGCCATGCACAAAACTCAAGTCGAAGTGGAACAAATACCTCAACATAAATCCAGCTATACTGAACTTGATGATAGAAGAGAAAGTAGGAAGTAGTCTTGAACACATTGGCACAGGGGATCACTTCCTAAATGTAACACCAAAAGCACAGATACTGATAGCAACAATTAATAAATGGGACCTCTTGAAACTGAGAAGCTTTTGTAGGGCAAAGGACATGGTCAATAAGACAAAAATGACATCCTACAGAATGGGAAAAGATCTTCACCAACCCCACATCTGACAGAGGTCTAATATCCAGAATATATAAAGAATTCAAGAAACTCAACATCACAATATTGAACAATCCAATTTAAAAAAATGGGCTACAGAGCTAAACAAAGAATTCTCAACAGAAGAATCACATATGGTGAAAGATATTTAAGGAAGTTCTCAGCATTCTTAGTCATCAGAGAAATGCAAATCAAAATAACTCTGAGATACCATCATACACCTTTCAGAATTGCTATGATCAAAAACACTGATGACAGCTTATTTTGGAGAGGATATGGAGCAAGAGGCACACTCTCCACTGTTAGTGGAAGTGCAAACCTGTACAGCTACCTTGAAAATCTATATGTTAATTTCTCAAAAAATTGGGAATCAATCTTCCTCAAGACACAGCTATACCACTCTTGGGCATATTCACAAGGAATACTCAGCCATACTATAAGGACACATGCTCAAGGATGTTCATATCAGCATTTTTTTAAGAGTAAAAATCTGGAAGCAACCTAGCTGCCGCTCAACTGAAGAATGGATAAAGAAATGTGAGATTTAGCTATCTGAGCTTTCTCACAGTACCCAACAGAGATAACATCACCCCCAAAATGGCAGGAAGCAATTCTAAGAAAATGATGCCCCTTCTCACTTAGGCTTCATAATTCTCAGGGTTGTGGATGATGGTTATACGGTTGGGGGTGGAAGAAAATATTAGACTCAGTATTGTAAAAAAAGGGGGGGGAGAAGAAATGGAACAGATGGGTATAAGATATGGTGGTCAATCATTGTATATATTAGTAAACAGATTTAGTAAAATAGCAACCTTAGATAATTTGCACTGTAATTTGTACTGCTATGGATACTTATATGTTGATACAAATGTAAACTATTTTTATATTGCTGTTTAAGATAATTTGTATATTGATACAAATACAGAACTATATTTGTTATAATGTACATATATTTCTACTCTTATTTGAAACATTTTTATATTGATACAAATGTAAATTTATATCTGTCATACTTTATGTATGTTCTACTTCTGTTTAGGATATTCGGTATATTGATATATATTTAAGATTATTGTCATATTGCATATTGCACTATATATTCCTACCTCTGTTATAAATATCTTGTGTATTGTCACAATTTTGAAGTCATCGTTCTTCACCATACATTTGCTTATAGACTGTTTACCTTGTTTATGTGAAGCCTTAGTCTTTAGGTTATTTCGGTAGATAAGACTTATAGCTTTATAGTCACCTATGCCTGTCATCTCTATATTTATGTTAGTTAGGTTATCAGGTTTACAGATACATAGGTCAGATAGACAGGTAATCTTCAAAGACTTCATAGACCCACAGAATATGGCATTTAAATAACTTAGAATTCTGTTGACATGAGACACAATTGCTCCTGGATGCACCAATTGATCCCAAGAGAATGTTGGGCTTCTAAGACATTTCCATTTGGAAGTTTGTCTTTTTGCCACAAAATGGCCTACTGGGCAAAGAACTGCCCTTGCCTTGATGGCTGACAATACAAACACAATGCTGTCCTTCCTGGACAAGCAGGACACAAGGAAAGCAACCACTGTACTCTGCCAAGACAGGGTAAGATAGTCTTTCAAAATTCCTGCTTCTGAAAATGGTCTGTCAGATACTCTAGGCCTGTAGCCAATTTGAATGCACCAACAATGCTGAGAAACATTAGGTGACTGTCCAGGCTGCCAGCTGTCTCTATCTACTCTTGCAAGACTCCCGAAAGTTGCTTGAATCCATCTTCCATTTCTCAGGTACCATTATGTTCCTTCTCAGGTCTTTGATGTGGTTAAAGACTAGATAGTTGTAATTTCCTCAGTTATAATAAAAGATAAGTTAGATATAAAACCTTAAACTCACAAATAAAAGATAGATAGGACATCTTCTTTAATATTGTAACTGTAATTCTTGCTCGATAATTGTTTTGTTATATGTAATTTTACCATGTTAAAGTTAAAACCTTCCTTTTTAAAAAAGAAAAAAGAAAAGGGGAAGTGCTGTGGATATCACTCTATATAAATAAAACACTGATGGCCAGTGACCAGGCAGGAAGTATAGGCGGGACAGAGAGAGGAGAATTGGGGAAAGAGGAAGAAGGAGGAGACAGACTGTAGCCACTGCCAGGACAAGCAGCATGTAAAGATGCCGGTAAGCCACCAGCCACGTGACAAGGTATAGATTTATAGAAATGGGTTAATTTAAGATGTAAGAACAGTTAGCAAGAAGCCTGCCACGGCCATACAGTTTGTAAGTAATATAAGTCTCTGTGTTTACTTGGTCGGGTCTGAGCTGCTGTGGGACGGGCGGGTGACAGAGATTTGTCCTAACTGTGGGCAAGGCAGGAAAACTCAAGCTACACATATACACAATGGAGTATTACTTAGCAGTAAAGAACAATGGCATCATGAGGTTTGCAGGCAAATAGATGGAACTAGAAAATATCATCCTGAGTGTGGTAACACAGACTTAGAAGGACAAACATGGTATGTACTCACTCATAAGTGCTTTAAATAGATGTAAAGCAAAAGATAACCATACTGCAATCCACAGCTCCAGAGAAGCTGGCAAACAAGGAAGACCCAAATAGGCATGCATGGATCACCCTGGGAAGGGTAAATAGATCTTCATGAGCACACTGGGCATGATTGGGGAGGGCAATGGAGGGCATGGATGGGGGATGAGAACATAAGAGAATGGGATGTTTGAGCTGGAAGAGGGGCAGAGTGGGAGAGTAGGGAGAGAGATACCATGATAGATGGAGACACCATAGGAATACAAGAAACAGGGTGCTAAGGAATTTCCCAGGAATCCATAAAGATGACCCACCTTAGACTACTAGCAATAGTGAAAGGTGCCTGAACTGACCTACTCTGGTAATCAGATTGGTTTATACCCTAACTGTCATCATAGAGCCTTCATTCAGTAGCCTATGTATTCAGATCCAGAGATTAGATCTCAGCCAAGCACCAGGCTGAGCTTCAGGAGTCTGTTTAATGAGAGAAAAGAGGGATTCTGTGAGCAAGGGGCATCAAGATCATGATGGGGAAATGTACAGAGACAGACAAACCAAACTAGTGGGAACTCATGAATTATGGACCAAAGGCTATGGAGCCCCCATAGGACTGGACTAGGTCCTCTACATAGGCCAGACAGTTGTTTAGCTTGAACTATTAAAGGGGCCTCCTGGAAGTGTGATTAGGATCTGTCCCAGATGCATGAGCTGGCTTTTTGGAGCCCAGTGTCTATGGTGGAACAATGTTACAGGAAACTCATGGAAATGGTGATTCAAGCAGAATTGGCAAGAAACCTGCAGGATAATCTATTCTACTACCTGACCAAAGGGGTTTCCCACCAAATATACTCAGAAGATACAAATGATGTTATCCATAGTTCAGTAGGACAAATTAAAACATAATGTTTCATCCACATACATTGAATACTGTGCTTCATCGTGGCAGTGCAATAATAGCCAGGCAGCAGTGGCACATGCCATTAATCCCAGCACTAGGGAGACAGAGGCAGGCGGATCTCTGTGAGTTCTAGGTCAGCCTGGTCTACAGAGCAAGATCCAGGACAGGCAACAAAACTACAGGGAGAAACCCTGTCTCAAAAAAAAAAAAAGAACAAGAAGAAGAGGAGGAGGAGGGGTGAAAGAGGAGGAGGAGGAAGGGGAAGGGGAAAGAAGAGAAAAGAAGAGGAGGAGGAGGAGGAGGAGGAGGGGAGGAAGAGGAGGAGGAGGGGAGGAGGAGGGGAGGAGGAGGAGGAGCAAGAAATGTCAACTATGTCAGCAGGACCAAGTACTTTCTTCCATGTGATTCTGGGGCAACTAGACCATAACAGACAAAATTGAAATTTATCCCTAGTTTCTCATCCCAGGGTAAAAATCAACTCAAAACATGTCAAAAAAATGAACGTAAAATACGAAACATGTCTAGACATCTTTTGTTTACTTTTGTGGAATCAAAAGTCACAGGAAACAAAACAGGACTTGACAATGGTTTTCCAGTAATCTCAAAAAGTCTTTTGAGTTGAGTTAGAAGGTACCTAGACAAGTGAACACCTGCAGAAAAGGAAGTGCTTTGCAAACTCTTCGTCAATCAAAGAATCATATCTGAGTCCCTAACACAGTTAAAAGACCCAGTAACAAGAATCCCCAAATAGTTTAATTGAGGAGATGTTATATGAAAGAAGAGTCACCAAAGTAGAAACTCAATTGTTGCACCAGTTTTCAATCCCACCAGCAGTGAATTAATTTCCCCTTTCCCCAAATTCATGGTCCTGTGTCATCCTTTGTTTTTAGAAATGTGCATAGCAACTTTGACCATTATGAAAGCTAGCCAGCAACGTTGCAGCTTCCTGTTACTCTCAGTTTGATTTTTCTATATTCATTCACTCAAGTATGTTTTCTTCAGAAATGGGGCCTTATGAATTAAGTTCTTGACAGTAAACAAGAGCAATAGTAATACTCTCGAATAGTTGGGGCTTATGTTGAGGTCCCCGATACATAAAACTTGAGTTTGCATAGGTGGAAATACAGAAATAAATTTTCCTTATTCTACTCAGTAGTGATTAAGTATGGCTGGGATTTTTTAAAAAATTTCATATTTTGACCAATAGTATTATTGTCTCTTTGACAATAATCAGTTGACTGTATGAGTGTGGGTTTATATGTCTTTACGTATTCTCAATTCTAACCCATTGGTCAATGAGTCAGTTTTTATGCCATTCCCACTCTGTTCTTATTGGTATAGCTCTTAAATATAACATGAAACCTGGGTTTATGACTCCTTCTGCATTGTTGTTGGTGGTCAGGATTGCTTTTCTCTATATTTAGTCCTTTGAGCTTCCATGGGAAAATTAAAATTATTCTTCAATTTTGTGATAACTGACACTGGAAATTTGATGAGGGTTTCCTTGAATCTGGAGATTGGTTTTGGTAGGATGGGCATTTCACAATAATTAATGTTACCAATCTGTGAGTTTAGTAGGTCTTTCATCATCTGGTATTGTAACAGGGCCCCAGAATTTAGTAGGCCACCAGACCTTAAAACGAGTGCCATTCAGATTGTAAAACTCACCATGTAGACAACAAGACCCACTAAAACTAAAGCAAAGGCCTCATCCATCAAATCCATAAAGTCCTGAGAAAGTCTCAAAATGTACTAACCTTGGTATTTTTTGCCCCTGTGGTTCTGCTTCTGACGAATTGTTCTTGTTTACTGAAGTGTGTCAATTGAAAACATGTTTTTTGTGCTTAAAAGCTCACCAGGAGAAGGCTTGGAGCTGCACTGTGATCCCAAACACCTGGTGCAGTCCTATCCAGCTAATAAAGACTTCATTTGGCTTAAACCCGTGTCCGAGAAGACTTCTCTAGTGAATACCATACAACAGTATCTGTTTTTTTTTAAATCTTTCTTTGTATTGAAGATTTTATTGCATCTGTCTTTCACTGCCTTGGTTACACTTATCCACTGATACTTGATTTGGGGAGTTATTTTTAGAGGAATTGGTTTCTTGATTTCTTTCTCGGTATGTTTAGCATTTGTCCATCACATTTTCTGTGAGGCTTTTGTATCCTGCTATGCTACTGAATGTCTGTATGAAGTGTATAGATTTCTGAGACAGTCTTCAGGATCTTTACTTGTATTTCACTACATCATCTGCAAGTAAAGATGTTTTGATTCTTTTCCTATCTGTAACCTCTCAGTTTCTATCATTTTCCTTCTTTCACTTGGTAGGAATACAAGTTCTATGTGAAACAGAAATGGTGGGGATGGACATCCCTGTCTTTTACAGAAGTTTATTGAAACATAATCAGTTATTTTTTATTTCTGTTGATGCTGGCTGTGGGTTTATTATATGTTACTTTTATAGTGCTAAGGTACATTCTCTGTATCCCTCTTTTCTCTTGGACTTTTATCATGAAATGCTGTTGGATTTTATCAGAGGCCTTTAACCCATTTAATCAGCTGATCAATTTTTCCTATACTTTAGTCTGTCCATATGGTGGATTACATTAATTAATTTAGTGATGTTCAACGAGGCTAATGTTCTTGAATGAGACAACAAGATTATGGCATATAACCTTTTTGATGTGTCCTCGAATTTAGTTCTCAAGCATTTTATTTGTGTCTATGTTCTTCAAATATTAACCTATTAATTTTCTTTTTTGGGTAGGGTCTTTGTATGTTTTTGAAATCAAAGTAATACTGCCTTCATAAAGTATAAGTTCCTTCTTCTCCTTTTTTGATATATTAGTGTAAGATCTTCTTTGAAAGCTTTGTACAATTTTGCACTGACTCCATCTGATCTTGTTTTTTTTTCTTGGAAGATTTTTAATTAATGTTTTGATAACACTGGATGTTATGGGTCTATTTAACTTAATAATGTCATCTTGATTTAATGTTGGTAGAAAATAAGTATATCTGGAAATTTATTCATTTCTTTAAACTTATCCAATTCAGAGGAACATATATGCTTTTAAAAGTCTCTTTACAATTCTCCAAATATCCTCAGTGTCTGTTATAATGTCTCCCTTGCCATCTCTAATTTTATTAATTGTGGTTCTTATTATATTATTGTAATTATTATAATATATAAAATAATATTATAGTTATTATAAAATTTATTAATTTTGATTGTTTATGTTTTTGTTAATTGGCTCAAGTTTTGTCAGTCTTTTATCTCTAGTTTCATTCATTGTTAGTATTGATTTTTTCATTTGTAGGTCATTCACTTCTGCCCTGATTTTGATGATCTCTTCCCACTTGCCTTTATAAGTTATTTGTTCTTATATTTTCAGGGTTTTCAGGTGTCTCATCAAGTTATTAATTTGTGATTTCTCAAACTTTCTGATGTGGGTTCACAGTGCCCTAAAACTTTCCTCTTATGACCATTTCAATTTTCCCACATGTTTTGATATGTTGTGATTTAATTTTCACTCAAATCTTAGAATTTTACAAATTCCTTTGTAATTTCTTCCTTCAATTGAGTTTGATTCAGTTTTGTGTAACTTAACTTCCATAAATTTGTTTTCATTCATCTTTTCTTTTGTTGTTTCTATCCTGATCTAGTTCACGGAGGACTGATAGAATGAAATTTTAATTTTTTTAAATTAAAAATGTGATTTTAATTTTTCTGTATTTCAGAGAACTCCTTTATCTTAATATGTGCTCTATTTTGCAGAAAGTCCCATGAACTGCAAGGAAGAATGTGTAATCTCTAGCTTTTTGTTGCAATGTTCTACAGGCATATGTTGCATCTATTTGATTTTGCAGAACTCCAAATATAGAGGACCACCAAAAAAAACTTTACAATGTAATGAAATAGTAGTGACAGTTAGTATACAGGGCCGCAAAAGGATGCAGAAAGCTGCAAATGAGAAAGATGAAGTCACATTTAAAGGGAGACCCATCAGAATAGCAGCAGATTCTTTCAGAAGAGACTAGAAAGCCAGAAGGGATGGATGTTCTACAAGTCATAAAAGAACACCAGTGCTTCACCAGACTAATATAAACAGCAAAACTGTCAGTCATAATAAAAGGGAAAGGTAAATTTTTTGTGATAAAAGAGGTTGAAAGAAATTATCACCACTAAACCAGTACTGTAAAGGAAACAGGAGGGAATAGTTAGGTCGGAAGAAAAGACTAAATATATGCAAGATGGAAGGGAACAATGAACAACTCTGGAACACTGAATAATAGACATATAATACAACAATTAAAAACAACAACAAATGACAGGAAGTAATACATACCATCCAATAATAACTCTTAATATTTATTATATCATGGTCAACACAAATAGATTGAATGAAAAAACAGTACCCAGGATTTTTCTGTCTCTAAGAAACACAATTCACAACCATGATAGACCTCAAATTAGAGTTAAGGATGGGAAAAGGACCCCAAGCAAATGCAACTAAAAACTTAGCATGCATAACTATCCTAAGATGTGACAACTAAGACATCAAGCAAAACCTACTCAGAAGAAACAGTGAAGCATGCTTTCTCCTCATTAAAGGAAAAAAATCCTACAATAGGGCATTACAATCTAATCATGTACACATTAAACATAGCAGTCCCCAAATTCCTTAATGAAGCAGTATTAGATTCAAAAGTATAAATCAACCCCAAAACAGAGATGGCGAGTGACTTAAATTCCCCATTTTCAGAAATAGACAAGTAATATGGAACAAAAGACCTACATATAGAAATTCTGAAGTCAAACAACATCATAAGTCAACTCCACCTTTATATTGAACACACCTAGTGCATTTCTTTTTTTTTTTTTTTTTTTTTTGGTTTTTCGAGACAGGGTTTCTCTGTGTAGCTTTGCGCCTTTCCTGGAACTCACTTGGTAGTCCAGGCTGGCCTCGAACTCACGGAGATCCGCCTGGCTCTGCCTCCCGAGTGCTGGGATTAAAGGCGTGCGCCACCACCGCCCGGCCCTAGTGCATTTCTAATCCTCTAGATAGCTGATGAGTTTACAGAAATTACTGTTTGTCCACTATGCATATAGCAGCCTTCAATAACACACCAACATTAAAAAAAATACTTTCAAAATGCCATTGAAATATCTGCATTCTGGCCCAGGAACTTAATTTTATACAAACTAATGGCCTTTGATTCTCAAAATCTTGAGAAGATATTTTCAACACAAAATATATTAGTTTAAAAGCTTAAAAAAAACTATCGAGCTCAGATGATGTAAATAAGGACTACTTTATGTTTCTATGCATTATGTACACATCAATACAAAATATGGGAGGATGTTTCTCTGTTCCACTGTGAGCCCACAGATGTGGAGCTTGTAATTTTGTTCTCCTTGAAACCAAGATACAAATACTCTGTGGGCAACTGCATAGGATTTCATATCTTCCCCCAAAATTATTAAATATAAAGATTTATTAAAAGGTATTCACAAACTGTTTTGTTTTATTAGGTCTACTTACAAAGTATTTCTTTTACTTAAGAGTATCAAGAAAGATTTTTCTAAAAGAATGCTATTGTTAAATATATAAATATTTCTTTGGGTTTTCTTAAATTTTCTATATAGACCAAGCTTGCCTTAAAAATCTGTCTGTGCCAAACAAATGCTCAGATTATAGGTGTGTACCAACAAAATATCCAGCAACATACTTGGTTTGGATAGTAAATGGTTCATGGTTTGCCAGAAAATGTATAATTATTATGATTAAAGTTGAAAGGAGGACATATTAAACTCCATAATTTAATCATTGTACATTTTTACATATGATGAATTATCATCCTCTACCCCATAAATATTGATGACATGATAAATATATTCAAAAGTTGCTTAAAATTTATGAGCTTGTATAAGATTACTGAAAACTATGGCAATTCAAAGCTTAAAGAAACAAGTGCAAATAACTGATATTAAACAGAAAAGATGTGCCATTACTGAAAAATATAGTTTTGAAAATTGATAAATATTAATATTTTAAGAAGTGTGACAATGGTGTCAGAATTCATAGGATGGTCAGTAGGAAAATTAGAAAAGGATCAACATCCTGTGTGGGTTGCTAAGTGTTTCCAGCCTCACATCACTTGCATTCTATAGCAAAAGAGATTCAATAAATATTCATTCTTCTGTATGAGGGTAACTCAGTGTACAACTTGATATTCACCTAATCTTTTTATTTTTAGAGAAAACCCAATCATTGAGAATATGAATTATTATGGAAGGAAAATGTTGTAATATTGTTAACATGCTTTTCCCCCTGTTATTTTGGATTAGGGATTCATGACAAAAGATGAACAAGAATAAAAGATAAACAAATTGGTGAATACCCTAACTGTCATCAAAGAGCCTTCATCCAGTAACTGATGGAAGCAGATACAGAAATACAGAGCCAAGCACCAGGTTGAGCTTCAGAAGTTCATTAGAAGAGAGAAGAGAGATTCTATGAACAAGGAGCATCAAGATCATGATAGGGAAATCTACAGGGACAAACAAACAAAACTGATGGGGACTCGAACTTAAGACCAACAGCTGTGAAGCCTCCATAGGACTGGACTAGGCTCTCTGCATAAGCTAAACAGTTGTGTAGCTTGATCTGCTTAAGGTGCCCCTTGGCAGTAGGATCAGGATCCATCCACGGTGCATGAGCTGGATTTTGGGAGCACACTACCTATGGTGGGACACCTTGCAGAGTCTTGATGCAGGGGGAGGGTCTTAGACCTCCCTCTATTGAATATACCAGGCTCTGCTGACTCCCTATGGGAGTACTTACCTTGTTGGAGGATGGAATAGAGCATAGGTAGGGAGGTGGAAGGCTGAAGGGGCAGGAGGATGGAAAAGAGGAATCTGTGGTTGGAATGTAAAATGAATTAAAAATTCCTTAATTAGAAAAGATAAATAGACTTTGTACAATTAAAAGTTCTTGTTTTTTACACCTTCAGAATGAAATATTGTAAAATATTTAAAATAAACCTTGAATTCTAAAATATTTTCAAATAATCTGTAACCAGATATTTATGTCCTTCAATTTGAAAAATGGTGAATATCCACAGTAAACTAGAAAAAAATCTTAAAATCTGACTTTTTATATTCATCTAATACATGAATTGTTTCAAGTTATTAATATACAAATGCACACATAACGGATGGAATGCAGCTTGGATATACTATGTCAGCTGTATTTCTAAGTAAGTGTTAAAGAAAAGCAAACTCATACACAGGGAGAGAAACTGTCTGTAATTATTACTTTGCAGGGAAATTAACCACCATGCATTAAAGATTCTATAATGTGCGTCAACATGTGCTTATGTAGATTATTTTGCTTTAACCAGATGGAATACATGTTTTGTACTTATTTGACATTATTCTCTACCTATCAAATATTTATTTATGATCTTTCAACAAGAAAGTAAAATTCAGTTAGATAATTAGTCCACACAAAGACTAGTGAAATAGAAAATAATGCTACCCCCCCACAACTCATGATCTTTTGTAGTTATGGCAATGTAGATAAATATAGTGCTACCATCAGAACATGAGGAAATTTAACTGGAGAAGGACAGAACAATACATTTTTCTAATTACATACATACTTTCTCACACCTGTGTAAAAAGTTTATCAAAAGCATGAAAGCAGTTGTGATTCTTGCAGTGTATATAGTTGCCTGTGACTCACTTTCTATGAAAAGGATAATTTGAAAATGTATTGTCTAAATCAAACATATTCATTTTTGTAGCTTTTAGAATTGCAAGTTTATTTTAGTTTTATTTTTTTACATCATATTAAATCAAACGTACACAACACTCTATTCATTTACATATGAGATAACCCAGCCAAAAAGAACTCATATTATTACAGTCCCTTTGCAGGCATGGGGGTGCTGCTGTATAAGCTGAAGAGGGACTTAGGCTGATATACAGTGGAGCCTGAGCTGCTGAGGTTGAAGAGCACAGAAGGGGGAAACAGGGAAGAATAGGGACATTATCTGCTGTAAAGTAGACACATCTCCTTCCAGCATACAAGGTCAAATATCTGGTAGACCATAGAGCTTCTTAACCTAACTTGAAATAAGCAATGATCCCTGGAGCCAGTAGACTCTTCCACTGAATATTTTATCTAGATGCAAATTTTTAAATTTCCCCTGCTGCCTTCATTGTATCATTTCAGAATTAACCTTTTACAATATCCTTCATGTAAAATGACATTCCATGCTTGAACATTTTTCCTCTTCCATTGCTGAACTGATTACTTTCTCCACAGCCACAGCTCAGCAGAAACAGTATTGCCACACTGATAATTATCCATCCTCAGGTCTATGTTTATTTTAGGTGACTTTCCACCCATTGCCTCCAACCTAACTCTTGAATATGTATTTCCATGTTGCCTTTGTTGAGTTCAGACTTGAGAGAAAGCTGCCCTTCTCATTTTCAGACACTTATTGTTTGTTTACCTATAGCTATGAATGAACATGTCACTCTGGGATAAAACACACCTGACTTCTTTTAAACCCTAACACACATGATTGTTTCTCTCTAGCAGGACCTAAGATACTCAATTAGACCTGTCTGACACTGTGTCTTAATCTTGTATCTTTGAGAATAACTGAAAGCAGTAATCAGAGGTCTCACCACAATTAAGGGGCACACAGAAATACATTCATAACAATGAAGAAGTATACACTGTATTTTCTTGGAGCAAACAGGTAAGTATCTAAGTAATCAAATAATACAAATATGAGAGTTCAGGTAAAAGAATCTGAGACAGATGAAGGCATTTCTAAAGCAGAAAGTTGGTCTGCATGTCTATTTCTAACATCCCTACTCCCAAATCTTGAGCAGCAAAAACAGGTAACTCTCATCACTCACACACAGCAAAATCACTGATCACTAACTTCAGTGGCATTCATTTCTTCTCACAGGAGCACAGCCTGACTTCTAGAGTCCCACCAAATACTCTATCATACTTTCATTATCTAATCCATCTATAGTAGAGCTAATATTGAAAACATACAAATCCTGAGGAGTTAGAGGCTTGGCTGAGAATATGGGGGATATTGCCCCTTGTCTACTGTGGAAAAGGAAATGAATATAACCCAAATTCCCATTTCCCCCTTGAAATCACAAGATGAGTCACTAAGAAGACAGCACCACAGAAGAGATCTAGGAAAGTAAGAGAGGAATAATGATGTTGGAATCCATACTTCCGTAAGGCATATGAATGACAAATTTAGATAATGAATAAATGGAAAAAAGACGTACTCAACCATAAAATCTCTGTTAAATTTAGTCATCTGCCAATCAATCGTTTTGTTCAGTGGATAGATATCATATGCAGGAAAAAAAAAACAGTAATCACAACATTTCCTTCACCAGTTAAACATTCTGACTAAGCACTCACTGCTGTAGTAGGAGTACACAAGGACAGGAATCTGCAGAAAGCAAGAGATAAAAATCCAAGAGAACAGCATATTAACAAAGTATCTGACCACACATGAGCATCATAGCGTGAGCTCCAAGCATCCAGTGTGGATGTGCATAGCTCATATGTGAATGCATGTTTGTTTAGAATTTTATTGGTGACTGGAGCTATCCCTTGAATCATCCCAAGTTCTTCCTGACAAGACTCTTCACTCCCCTGTGGAATTATCCAATAATTTCCTCCCTCAGGCTTTCAATCTCAGGCCCCACATTAACAATCACAAGACAGATGAAATATATTTTTTATGATCTTCTCCAACCACAGGCAGTATGAATTCATTCAAGATCATAGAGAACTGTCCCAAGGCATAAAATTCTCTTGTTGGATTTGGTCACTAATGTGAACCAAGAAACTTCTTTTGAGAAAGCAATTTATGATGATACAAACATGTGAAACTAGATGAAGCAACAGGATATTAAAGGGAAAAAGATTTTTAAAAAAAAGGCCCATGATAGGCCTGACCAAGTCACAATACCAGGTGTGATGCTCTGTAGACTAGAGACTGTAGCATGAATCTTAAAAGTTCTTATTAATAAAAACAAACCTGGTACCAGGTATTGAGGTGAACACTGGAAGATCAGAGAAGCAGAACAAGCCACAGCCACCGCACCTCACTAATTCCTCAGCTGATGATGTTTCCTCTGACTGAAAGACTCTGTGTCTGCATCGAAATGAATATCTGCTGAACTGCTGCTCAAAAGCCTAAAAGCTTAACCAGGTTCTAGTTCCTGGTTTTCATACCTTATATACCTTTATTCTTTCTGCCACTTCCTGGGATTAACGTCTCTTGTTACCAAATCTTGCTGTTTCCAGTGTGGCTTTGAATTCACAGAGATCTCTGCCTCTGTAATGCTAGGATTAAAGGCATGTGTGTCACCATTTTCTAGCCTCTATATCTAGTGGCTGTTCTGTTCTCTGACCCTAGATAAGTTTATTAGGGTGCACAATATTTTGGGGAACACAATATCACCCCAAGAGACTATCAATTGTTTTGCTGTTTCCAGTGTTCCATGAGTCACCAAATATTTACAAATATTTTACAAATGTATGTCTGAATGAATATATTATGTTCATGGATAACTCTAAATACTTTCTGTCTTTTTCTGATGAAAATAATGGTTCTGTTGAATTGATTTCTAAATGATTAACTTTATGTCAATGAAGAAATCAAGTTTCCTGATTGAATCTGAACTTTGACTTTCTGCAATATTCTTTTATCCACTATGAATCACTGAATCAGCATATTGTCATGATACACTTTATTCCTTGAACATTGGATCCACTGTGGTGATGTATTGCATCCCCCAATATACAGTGTCCCCAAATAAAACATGTGGAGATCATAGAAAAAAGCCAGTCACAATATAGAAGTCAGGCAATGGTAGCACATGCCTTCATTCCTATCACTAGGGAAGCAGGTCTATGTCTGGTTCTCTGTAAATATAAGGACACAGTGAGAACAGAGCCTGGCCTGGTGATATATGCCTTTAATCACAGGATTAACCATAGAGGTCTGGAGGTCTGTACAGACAGACAGGAAGTGATATATCTGGGCTGAGAGAGCAAATGAGAGAACAGAACAGAAAGGCATATAGGTATGGGTAGACAGAAAGTAGCTTGCTTTGGAAGTTGCAGAGTTGGTGAGGTGAGGTTAGCTGTGGTTTTTCCTATTACTCTGACCTCTCTCAGGCTTTAACCCCAATTTCTGGGTCAAAGTTTTTATTAATAAGACCATTTAGAAATTCATCTACAACTGGTGCTAAAACAATTGTGGCAAGAATTCAATAAAAAGTTGCTGTGGCCTCACAGGCCCTCTGGCTCAGGCCCATGCTGCATTGCTAAGGATGGAGCTGCATGCAGCTGGATCTTCATCCCACATGGGCCAGAGGAGTCTCTTTGGCTTTTGTTTCTGCTGGTTGGTGGTAGGCTCTGTCTGAATTTTCATCTTGGACTGGCACCACACTAAGTAGCTGCCTTGAAATTTCATCAGACTTCTACTGTTCTATACAGGTGAAAGACTTGGTAAGTCAATTAAGATATCTTAAAGGGAAACATTAGTTAAAAGAGAATATTTCTCCCACATTAAAAATTGGGGAACATTTGTACAATGGTAGGAATTTAGTCTCTGTTTGAAAACACATTAGGCAGTGTGAAAAAGGAACAATTAAAAGAGAGAATTATTAATGTTGATGATATATATGTAAAAATAACTATGAATATTCTTTGTTTGCTCATTTTTATTATAACATTAAAAATGTTGGCTAATTTGAGTGCCAAAATAAAAGCTTTATAAAACCTGTTCAAATGAATTATAAAGAAATTCAGACCCAGAGAGAAGAATTTAAAGGTGAACCTATCTCAGGAGTGAGTTTTAACAAACCTGTTCAAATGAATTATAGAGAAATTCAAAGCCAGACAAAAGAATTTAAAG